>NW_026895698.1:0-17218 GCF_033153095.1 Gastrolobium bilobum | reverse complement strand
ACCAATTAATTCCACACCCTGGAGTTTTACTGAGCATTGGTTTCATTGTGATGTTGTGTTTAAGTGTGGGGGTTTGCCCGAGACGGACAAAAGTTTAAGTGTGAGGGGTGACTATCTGATTCATTTATGCTATGTGGTTTTACTTCTTCAAAACAAAAAAAAAACAAAAAAAACAAAAACAAAAAAAAAGAGAAAAAAAAAAAAAAAAACAAAAAAAACAAAAAAAAAAGAAAAAGAAAAAAAAGTATTTATCTTTTCAGTATCTTTGTTTTATGTTCTTAGTTTAGTTCTTAACTTTTGCTCTTTGTAAAATTCTGGGGTGTTTAGCTTTCTCTTCCATATTCATCCATACCTTTACCTCAGCCCCATTACAACCCTGCATAAAGCCCTCTTGATTTGTGCATGCATGTGTTATGAGCAGTGGAGAAGTAGAACTTGAGCAAGCCTCTGGTAGGATGATTTTCTTGAGTTGATTTGAGTGATATACTGAATTAACTGATACACTTGAGAGAAAAATTGAGAGCATCTTGTGAGGAACCATTTTTATGCAGTTAGCAGTTGCAGTTGAAGTTAGCAGGTCTTGTGATTTGAGATTAGGGAATTTCTGTCCTGATTGATTTATCTGTAGAAGACTTGTGATCTTTGTATATTTTCTGTATGATTGGTAATTGTTAGAAAGGATTGGTTGATCTTAGTATTTACTTTCAATTTTAGTTTTTGCCCAGTAGTGCAAAAAGATAAGTGTGGGGGAATTTGATAACACATATTTTGTTACACTTATTTGTTACTCTTGATTAGTATTTTTAGGATTTATTTGAATAAAATAATGATTGTTAGAGTTAATTTAGGTTTTTAGTTTTTAATTGGGTTTAATTTATTTTCGTCAGAATTTTTCAGCTTTACGTTACTTCTGTATTTTGGCCATATCTCGGTCCATAGTTGTCGGATTGACTCCATTCTTATTGGGTTTTTCAGATAACACAGAGAGCTACAATTCTTATGCAGAGCTCTAAGCCCAATTCGGACTAGAAGCTGGTCGATTTTGGACACCAAGTTTTGTTTGACTATTGGGCTTGTAATTTAAATTAAAACCCAATTACTTAAGTGGCCCAAAGCCAAGTTTTATTGTTTCATTTTATTTTATTCGGTTTTTTTATTTTATGTTTGGGCTGAAGCGATGAAACCCTAGCCGTCCTGCGTGACGGCTATTTAAAGGGGACTCTAGGAAACCCTTGGTAGTCAATTTTTACAACAGAGAAGTTCTCTCTGAGTTTTTATTCAATTGCGTTCTTCATCTTTTTTCTTCTTCTTCTTCTTTTTATTTCAATTATGTTTACCTTAGCCATGCGAGGCTAAGAACCTTTTAATCAACCTAAGGGTAATGGATTCCATGGATTGGTCTTGAGGATCTGCGTTTATTTCAAATCAGTTTTGTTTCCATTCCCAACTCAGATTGATATCGTGCGATCGTGGATATTCAATCTGAGGTTCGCGATTGCGATTATGGAAAGGGATTAATCATCAAATTTGATGATTAGGTTGATTGACCCTATGACCTTAAATCAAGCGGGCTGATACTCTGCGATTGTATGAGTAGAAGCATCGTCTTTGATCAAATGCTAAGCGATCGCTTAGAGAGGGTTGTCAATTGGAAATAAGGATTCTGATCCGATTGACAAATCAATCACGATTCTGATATCTTCTTATCCGAGGAAAGACGTCCATGGAACCCAAACCTTAGGTTGGTTATTTTTAATTACGAATTTTACATACAATTTTACATTCTGCCTTTTTAATTATTGAATCAAAATCCAAAACGCCCATTTTATTTTCTGTCATCGTAAGCGATTTTTACCCAAACAATTTCCTTGAGAGACGACTTAGGGTTTGCACTTTACTACAAAATTTTCTGAACCCTAAAGAATTAATTTTTAATTTGCGCGAGTTCGACAGCTCGTGTCATGGTGCGGCCATGTTGTCGGCTGGTTCTGAGAGAAAACCCATGGGCTTTGACCTAAAATATCAAAACAAAATAACCATGGGCTTAAAACCCAATTGATTGTCCAATATTAGGCCCATCATATCCAATGCATGATTAGCTTATCATATCCTATTTTTATCTCTTGTTTGGTGAGTCAATAGGATATGATTAGCTTATCCTATTGTCTCATTTTATCCTATCTAATGCATGATTTCTTATCTTATGGGAGGAGCTGGGTTAGGATTCAATATGATAGGATATCAATATTGGATACCCAAAAAATTCCCACGTTACACAATATATTTGTATTTATTGCATTATATTTTATTTTTTCTTTCTCTTTTCTCCTTCAACATAATCTTATCAGATTACTATAAATATATTGAATAGCGTGGGGATAAATTGGGTATTCAATATTTTTATTTTATTCCGTTGAATCCTAACCTAGTTGCTCCATAAGATAAGAAATATTGAATAGGATAAAATGAGACAATAGTATAAACTAATCATATCTTATTGATTCACCAAACATAAGTTAAAAGTAAAATATGATAAATTAGCATATCATATCTTCTTGATCTAGTCCTCCAAATAAGCGAATAAGGTATCCTAATTAAAAGCACACAATTATTTATCAAAAAAAAAATCACACCATTTGATGTACTTTGAAAGTACAACCAATGATCCCGATATATTAACACAAAACAGTTTTTGACTTTTACAGATATTGCGTAAGAGTCTTTAATTTTGAAAAGCCATCTTAAAATCAGACCTTTTTCGTCATTTAAGAATACAAGGATATGTTTGGAGCACCTGATAAAGAAGATAGGATAGGATAGTTTACTATATCCTATTTTTATCTCTTGTTTGGTGAGTCAATAGGATATGATTAGCTTATCCTATTGTCTCATTTTATCCTATCCAATGCATGATTTCTTATCTTATGGGAGGAGCTGGGTTAGGATTCAATAGGATAGGATATCAATATTGGATACCCAATAAATACCCACGTTACCCAATATATTTGTATTTATTGCATTATATTTTATTTTTTCTTTCTCTTTTCTCCTTCAACATAATCTTATCAGATTACTAATCAGGTGCTCATCAAACACAGGAGGCTTATCAGCCCCATATCATATCCTACCCTTATCAGCCTCATATCATATCCTACCCACCAAACGAGCCCAAAAAGTTTTCTATATATATAAGGCAACCCTTGCATGTCAATGTAAACATTCAGCAAGAATCCAAAACCTTCCAAACCACACCAAGAAAAAGAAAAAGAATCCAAAATCTTCCGAATCCAAAACCTTTCTTCTGATAGTGATGGAGTCAGAGGTCCCAAGACTCGTTTTCTATGTCCTCGCTGAAACCGTTTCCGCTATATACAAAACTCATCAACACTGGCCTCAGATTCTTGAATGGCTTGTGTCGTCTATCGCTTCAAACGACGACGACAAGTTTCGTGAAGTCGCGCTGTTGGTTTTGTGTTCGTTGCCAAACGATTGTTGTTTTCTTGTTTGCGATGCTCTCCGCGACCGCCGCCGCCTTCTTCATTCGTCGTTCTTGATTTCTCTGGCGTCGTCGAACCCTAACGTTCAGGTTGCGTCGTTTGGTGCGGTTGTGAGTTTGGTTCAGTTGTTCTCTGATCCTTCACTGTTCCATGAGCTCTTACGCGCGATGATGGCTGGCGTGTTCACACTATTGCACGGTTTCGAAGGTACCTATTTTCGAATCGCGTTCGTTGAGTTGATAAATCTGGTGTCTCAAGAGCCTCTTCTGTTGAAGCCTTACGTGAGTGACATGGTTCTCGACGCGCTTCAGATCGCGGAGAGTGAGGGTTTGACCAATGAAACGCATCGTTTGGCGTTTGAGTTGGTTATGGCCATGACTGAGGTAAAAGAGTACGGTGAACACGTGTTGCTGAACCTTCCTTCTCAAACTGTGGTTAGGTTGTTCCTCGTTTCTATGAAAATGCTTCTGTGTATTGAAGAGGATGGTGGTGTTGGTGACCATGACCATGACCATGACTTTGGAATAAAGTGTTTGAAACAACTTTGTGTTACACTTGGAGGGAGTAAAGTATTGGCAATTGCTTCTGAACTGTTGCCTCTTTACTTGGATTCCAAGGAATGGAAGAAGCGCCATGCTGGAATTACAATGCTTACTGTGATCTCAAAAGAGTTCTCTGATGAAATGGTGACCTCATCATCTTAACACCTCTCTTTGCTTTCATATATATTAATAACTTTTTGACTTAATTGCTGGTGAGGTTTACTACTTTCTCACACTGTCTAAACTTTGTTTATTAATTACATTTTTGCAGGTATTGATGGAAAATTTTCTTGGGGAAGTGCTGACCAAAGTTTTGAATTCATTCCGAGACTCTCATGCTCAAGTTAGGTTGGCAGCTTTTAATTTTATGGAGACGCCTACAAACTTTGTCCATGTGGCGCAAACCCTTTATCATCCTAAGCTTGTCAATGCTTTAATTTCTATTGCACTTGACAATGATCAGGACTATAAAGTGAAGGTATTGTAGATATATAGATGTGAAATTGAATTTGAATTTACTTGCATCATGTTAAAGCTGATTATTATGATCTACAAACTTCCATAACCCATAGATAGTTGCTTCATTTCCCTGAAACATAAATACAGGAGAAACAACTCTGAAGTACATATAAACTCACTTTGCTAGTAGTCTAGGGGATTAATTCAGTTTTAGATTATTCACTTCATCCATTGCTTCATTTGAATGAATTTTGCTGCTAGTTTTTTGGTATGCCACTCATGACTATATAAACAAAGGTATAATCCCTGGTGTATAGTTAAAAGGTACCTCCTCTTATTATGATCAAGATACATACCTCCTCTCAATCTCATGTTGAAATTTTTTAGCAATTTATCTTTTGATAGTTTTTCTTTGAAATGAACACTTGGGGTGGGAACGTTGGCAATGCTTGGAAGCATGAACAGTGTCTAGATATTTTACTCATCCTTCCATTCTTTATATTTTCACTATCACCGAGCAAGTCATTATTGTTATTATCATCAGCATGTGTGTCTTCTTTATCTTGTTTTTCAAACATGTCTTATAAGTTAATAATCTTGTGTTGCTTTTCTAGGAAAAAGCTGCGTCAGCAATGCTATTCTTTCTAAGGAACACTCTTCCAGAGAGCTTAACTATGTTCAAGGACGTGGACACCGTAATGGGCAAATTGTTGTCATTGCTTCAGGTAAAAATTACAATCTTTTTTTATGCTGGAATTCAGTGTCTGTCGATAAGTTACCGGATAATTTATTACTACCAATAAAGTAGGAATTATCTTTCTTACATTTTCCTTTTGAAATTTTCATCAAGGCTCATAATATTCTAGTTCCCACCATTGTGATATGCTTATTTGATGTTTTTCAGCCATCTGCTTGCAAAGAAGTGTTAAGCAAAGAAGAATTGCTTTGTCAACTTTCAACTTAGTTGCACAGCGGTGTCATGAAGTAGCTCACAAGTAGTCTTGGCGAGAGGATTTTGTTATTAGTAAATCACAATTATTTAGTTGTATTCACATGGTACCATTTTCTTCTTTTTTGTCACCTTTTCCTACACCTCTTAACGTTCATCTAGACAGACCAGAGGTGATTATATCAAAATCATCTGTGTTTGCCCTCAGCAGTTTTTTAATTAAATATCTTTAACATCTCAAAAAAGAAAAAAAAGAAAAAAAGAAAAAAAAAACACTGAGGACAATGAAAAGCACTGTGCTGGAATCTCCATTAACTCTGGTCCACGACACGATCAACTGATTGAGCTTTTTTTTCTTTTTTTCACCTCATATCAGAAACAACTGAGTCCTAGTCCCACTTACCGAAACTGCGACTTATATCACACGTTTTAATTGCTATTGGAAAAGCAGCACCCCTCATTATGTAATATATACACAATTATACATTATATATTGCTGCCACGTCCCACGAGATAATAACTATTTAAATGTCATGGTCTAAGTATCTACATAGCAGGGATTTATATGGCAATGCCTAATTAATGTCTCTTCAAAGTGATCCAAAGATATATAACTACCCTTGTACTGAATTATGGAACGCTTTAAACGCAACAACCAATTCCAACCTATAGGAATACCCAAGTAGGTATTTCCTTTTTCCAAACGTGGAAAAAATTTAAAGGTGGCCAGAAAAAAAATTTCAAAAATGAAAATAAAAATTTTTATATTTGAAAAAAAGGAGTACCCACCACCGTATCACTATGTATAGTTTTGTTCCCTTGTTATAAGGTTGCTCCCGGTCTGTGTCAGTCATGGCTGACATGCACAAGATCAAATAGCTGTCTCTCCGTCAATTGTGTGGGTCACCTTTTTTTCTCATCTGCTATACCTAATTTCCAATATTTCTTATTAGGATAAGTAGATGAAATGAAATCTAAAGGGTCCTTGCTTGCCATAAATTTATTATGGGGTCAAAGTTTAGCAAGGAAATTATTTGGTATTGGGAATTGGTCTATTATATATACGAAACCCTCAAACCCCTAATGATGAGTTATCTAAAACAGGTTATAGGCATCGAATGAACTTACATGTTAACATTTGTATTTACAGCCCTTAAAAAGATAATATTAAGTGATATATTTGGATAATTGTTTCTTATGTTGTAAGAGATAATTTTATCTTCTATATACATAAAAGTGTATGAGGTCCATGTGAAGAGAAGTGAAAGAAAAAGATAATATAAACCTCACATATTATATATATATATATATATATATATATATATATATATATATATATGAGATAAAATTATCTCTTACAATATTAAAAACATTAATCTCATAAATAAAATGATATATGATGAATGTTTAGACTAGATTACTTAACTAATATTGATGATGCATAACATATATTTAATTGATGGGTTTTATAATTCTCATTTAACATGATAATTTGAATTTTCCTACACACCCTTCGATTTCTGTGTCAACGTGGGTCCTACACATAATTTTTTCTTACATACGGGTCCCACATGTTTTTTGTCTCTACAACATGAGAATTCAATTCTCATGTTGAATGAGAAATATAAAACCCTTAATTGATATAATTAATAATTGTCTTTTCATTCTCTATTGTGAAAATTATTGAAAATGTTAGGATTCTAATTTCTGTAATTATGTCACGTCAAACGGCCTGGAATAAAAGTTAAAGAAAATAAGGTTATTTTGTAATATCAATTATCTATTGGATCAAAATCATTTTAGACAGTTACATTTCCAATCTTGCATCGTCGATCATATTTATATCTAACGATTCTGATTTATTATATATGTAAGTCATATATACAAAGCAAATCAATGGCTAAATTAAAATTAGGTATAATTTTTTTTATTCTAGTATAAGAATACCTGCCTTAAGCTATTTAATAAGAGTAATTTTGTTAATACGAATATATGATAGTCCATGACTATTTCATCAAACCCTTTTATTTTTATTGAATAGAGTGATATTCCAAACCAAATGTAACCATACTCCACGCACCTATATACGGGTATTAATTTGTCTCTGGACTCCAGCAACCTTATTTGAATCAATACAATACACTTATTTATTTTCTCTCCATGTGTCGGGCGCAACGTCGTTTAACTTCTTGTTCTTTTTGTTAATATATACATTAGCTTGTAATTAATTCAGTTAGTTAGAAGTGAGTTAGTTAGATGTTAGTTATTTCTGTTATTTACAGTTAAAGAGTCTTTGCTTCCGTGCTTTAGTTTGATTGTTGTTGTATATATATCAGCAATGTAACCTTGAGAGTTCATTCAATACATTCAATCTTTTTCATCTTTTATCTAGTTTTCAATATGGTATCAGAGCTCATCTAGAGCTCTGGTATTCACCTTCTCTTGTTCCCAATTCTTCTCAAAAGATTTTCCTTCTTCTTCCTTTCGAAATTTTTTGTTTTCTTTTCATCAATCAAGAAAATGGAAGATGCAGCATCAGCACCAACTCAAAGAGCAGTACCAAACCAGAATACAACACCAGCACCAGAATCCAATCCCTATTACCTACATCCCAATGAAAGCCCATCGCTGGTCTTAGTATCTCCTTCAATGAATGGAAAGAACTTCCACATATGGCAAAGATCAATGCGTATGGCACTCCTATCCAAGAACAAGCTTGGTTTTGTTAATGGAACAATCAAGAAACCAGATGTTGAAAGTCCTCTATTTGGTTCATGGGAAAGGTGTGTAACAGCCCGTTACGTACCGGTATTGTTAACATTAATTATGATACGCGAATAAATTTTTTCCGATTATTACGCGAGCATTTAAAACATAAAAAGGCGTAATAATTAAAAGCTGTGACCGTAACCATAAACTCTTGCGGAAGACTTATTTAAACTATTTTTATCACTTACGTTACTTATTATAAGTTACTAAGGAGTTCCCATAAACTCACTTAGCCAATTTCCAACTTTACGTTTTACACCAATTCGAATATGTTACACTCTAAGTTTTTCTGCGACCAAACAGATCGCAACCAACCCTACTTCTCAGATTATATCTTTGTGTTACTTAATTCCCTTTTTAACAAGCTAAAATACGCTCAATTCGGAGCTCATTTGCTCCGGTTATCGCCGTTTGAAGTTGGATAAGCAATTAGCCCAAACAACCCCAAAAACAGCCCAAACCACTCACTTTGCCCGAATTACTGCACTCAATCGACTCAACCATTTGCTCTCAAATTTTTATCCTACAAACTAGACATCTCAAACTTCATTTTGACATATCACACGCTTAATTTGACGGAGAAACGAAGCGGGAATTAATTTCCCAAATCCGGTCCAGAATCTGCCTCAGGTGCAGGGGCACATGGGCAGTCCGTGTTTCTCTATTTATTTCAGGCCGAAGATCAACCCAGAATTTCCTCAAATTTTGACACAAGGTAGAGGACATCTCAACCTTCAAAATGACGTATGGCACGTCCCTAGGGGACCTCTATAGAGGGAGATATGCTCTTCCGAAGTTCGCCTAAAATCTGCCAATTCTACAGAAAATTCGCCAGAGTTTCCTTTGTTTTTCCAATAATCCCAAATTTGTAAAAGATCATTTAAAACCTCAATGTACCTAATAAACACATGATAATACAGTAATAATCCAATGGGTGGCACACACAAGGACCAACAACGCCTTGGGGCACTTACAACCCAATCCAGTTTATAGTTATTAAACATAGAGTCCATATTAATCATTCTTAAGTAGTTGCAATCACTAACACCTTTTTCATGCATATTTCCATCATACATATTATCATAACCTAAAATAGGCCTAAGGCCCTTCCATCATAATTAGACATGCATCAATACTATTACAATATGGCTTTACAAATTACAACTTGAAACTAAAACTTCAAATTACATTCTTCTAAAATTTCGACTTAATTAAAAGACAACATAACCAAATACATCACTACTAGACTTAGGCAAAATGGCATGAACAAGATGCTAATGAAGCTACTAATAAATACAAATGACATGTTCATGCCCTAAGTCTAGCCTAGGCCACACGGCCAACAAAATGCAAAATAAGAAGCGCTCCACCGCTCACTCTGCGGGCCTCTTGCCCGAGGCTCCTGCTCCACTGCTACCTCCTGAAATAAATGCCCCGAGACGGGGTGAGATATACGAATATATCTCAGTAACCAAGAGGTTCTGGAGAAAACTCCACCCAATGGTTCACTTCGATGCATATCAATAGAATACAACAACCACTTTGAAAACGGGATATAGCATGGGATTTAGAGAAGGGGGAATATAAAGAAAACAAAATACGACGATACGGGATGGTAACCCCAATTCCACGTACGCCCTCGGCATATATAAGCCTATGGGTATCATCCAAGGTGTGTTCACAGAAACCACAACCATGATGCCCAAACCAACCAAAACGCCAAAGACATTCCTAGTGTGCTCCTACCCGGATCACACACCATGACCGCAGTCAACTGGAACTCCCTCCTGGAGACCTATCCAGCGGAAGTCCGAAAATGCCCGAAGGCTAATAAAACTGTCTACTGGCCAGAGACTCGGTACATAAGTACCCATAGCAATAATGCATGCATGCTCATGTGTTCTATACTATTCATACACACTTCCTACCGTTGCCATCAACTGGCAAGGTGGAACAGAAAAGGGGAACAAGCCCCAGTACCAAGAGGTTACCTTAATTTGCGTTTCCACAAGCTCCGCAGCAGCTTATCCCTCAACTCGGTACACAGCGGAATGCCTACACAGAGGACATTCCCAATCACTCTCAGTTCAACCCATACACGTTAATTTATAATTACACATGTAATGAACCAATTTCTTACCTCAATCCACTTGGTCCCGGACCAAGGGCAATTCACTGATTCAAGATTCGGGATTCAGGTCGACGTACGGCAACCTATACAATAACGTACATCCATCAGTACTCGTCAAATAGTATCAAAACGCAAAAACACAAAAATCCTCCCCATCCTCCCTTGATGGTTCGGCCATTGTAGTGTAAATGTGAGATTTATTTTTCTAAATTTTCTTTCTCATTTTGTTACGTCTCATTAGGTTGTCAATAGGCCGGTTCAAGTGCCGGTTCGTCATTTTCGCGTCGAATTACATCAAAACGCGAAAATCGCCAAATCACCCCTTTTCCCCTTGGAGGTTCGGCCATGTAGGTGTAAATTTGAGATTTATTTTCCTAAATTTTCTTTCTCATTTTATAACACTCCCTTAGGTTGTTTAGAGGCTAGTTCAATCGTCGTTTTTCCGTTTTTCGACATTTACGCATCGTTTTGCGAAATATTTCATTCTGGGCTCATTTAGGTCTCTAACACAATTCATTTTTCTCCATTGATTCAAACACTCTCCAAGCACAACACAACCCATCTAAGCACCATATAACTACACAAATCATTATCCAATTCATTTTTCAACATCAATTCCTCAATCTTTCCTCAAAGAATCGAATTTTAACCTATGGCATTCCAAGGAATTTCCATACAACTTTAATCATTCCAACCTTCATACAACCTATTATATCATCATACCATCATGCCACAATTCATCAAACAAGTCTCAACACCAAAATTCACAAGTCCAAAATCATGATCATCAAATTTTTCTAAGTTAAATTCATCAATTTTCACCAATAAATTTCATCGCATTTCTAGCTCTAATACATCATTCTAACACATTATCATCTAATACACATTTTCAAATTGAGCTCTCTAACACAACACATCATCAAATCAAGCTTTAGGTTTCCAAAAATTCAATCACAATTAAACCATGTAAATGGGATGGAAACATACTCACAACAAAGGCTAGAAGCTAACCCAAGACTCCTCCAAGCAATGGAAGATCAAAAAGCTCCATGGACAACCATTTTTTCTCCAAAATTTCGTGGCTGTAAATGGCCAATATCTCCCCAAATACACGGTTTCAAGGCTCAAGAGTGGTACCAATGTGTTTAGAAGGTTGTTTCCAACAAATTTCAACACAAAAATCACTTGATTTGGTTAAGAAATGATCAAGTTATGGTGAAAAGAAAATTTGAATGCAAATGGGGTTTTTGGGGGAGGGGGCTGCGGGTTTCATGAAGAAGAAGGGAGGAAAGTGATGCATGAATAGTGCCAAGCACATGTGGCTTAAGTCACTTAAGTGGGGTGGGTCCCACCGCCACCTCACGCGATTTAAAACTAATCCGAATTTTCCTCCGATTCCACTAAACGTCCGTAAATTCACAACCTATTTAGAAACTCAAATTTTTAACATTAACTATTCCCCTTTAATTAGGCTTGATCAGATGAATTAAGAGTCCTCCATTCGTTCGGAGAAAACACTGTTTTAAGCTATTACGCGCGCCATTGGCACGCTTCCCCAAACTGTCTTAATTTCATCGAATATTATAAGAAATCATATTTCCTAACTCATTAGACCATTTTTAACTCATATTTGAAACCTAGAGCTCAAAATTCAACTGGCACGTTTTACGGTGCAATCGTAACGCGATATTTTTACCCGCGAAAACACTATTCACTGATTTTTCTGAAACTTGCCCATCCACTCAATTTTTCGTTCTGAACCCATTTCCAGGGTTATTTTTACCATATGAGACCTTCTACTCAATTTTTATCTTCCTAGGGTTGCGTGTTGGCTAATTACCGTTTTGCCCTTTCTTTGTATTTTGGCCAAATCTTTAGGATTTTCACTAATCCATCACTTGATTGCTCACTTAATATTTTAATTACTTGATTTAAAATCGTGAGGTGTTATACTCACCCCAACTTTTTAGAATTTTGTCCGCAAAATTAATTCATACCTGTCCGCTAACTCAGGATATAGCCGGAGAATCTCCTCCTCCCGCTCCCAAGTAGCCTCCTCAGGTGTACGTCCTTCCCATTGAATTTTCAGCATCGGAATCACTTTGCTTCTAAGCTTCTTTTCACTGCGGTCAAGGACCTCAACAGGGCCTATAGGAACTTTCAAATTCTCTCTGATTTCAATATCGTCCGGTATCACCACATGCGATTCATCCGGAATATAACGCCGCAGCTGTGATACATGAAAAACATCGTGTAGATTTGACAACTGTGGGGGCAAGGCAAGCTGATAGGCCACTGGTCCTACTCTTTTCATTATTTGATATGGCCCAATAAAACGAGGACTCAGCTTCCTCACTCCCAATGCACGTCCAACACCGGTAACTGGAGATAACCGCACAAAAACATGACTGCCTTCTTCAAATTCCAGCGGTCTATGTCTATTATCATAATAACTTTTCTGCCGATTCTGTGCCTGTTTAAGTTTTTTCCTGATCATTTCAATCTGTGCCGTGGTTTCTTGCACAAAGTCCGGCCCAAACCTCTCTTTATCACCTACCTCTGTCCAACAAGTAGGAGTACGACATCTACGCCCATACAAAGCCTCATAAGGTGCCATGCCCAGACTGGAGTGAAAACTATTATTATAAGAGAATTCCACCAGTGGTAAATATCTGTCCCAAGAAGTGCCCTGTTCCAGCGTGCAAGCTCTCAACATATCCTCAAGTGTCTGTATGGTCCTCTCAGTCTGACCATCAGTCTGCGGGTGATACGCAGTGCTCAGCCGAAGCTGAGTGCCAAAAGCCTGCTGCAAGGCTCCCCAAAATCGAGAAGTAAATTTCGGGTCCCGGTCACTAACAATGCTAACCGGTATTCCATGGAGCCTTACAATCTCCTTCACATATAGTCTTGCTAATTTCTCCGTAGAGAAGTCCACTCGCACTGGAAGAAAATGTGCAGACTTCGTAAGTCTGTCCACTATAACCCAAATCGAATCATGACCAGCCTGAGTCCGAGGCAAACCAACAACAAAATCCATAGAGATGCTCTCCCATTTCCACTCTGGTATGTCTAATGGCTGAAGTAACCCTGCCGGTTTCTGATGTTCTATTTTAACCTTCTGACAAATCAAGCACTTTGACACATATTCAGCCACATCTTTCTTCATCCCAGGCCACCAGAACTTAACTTTCAGATCTTGATACATTTTTGTGGCACCCGGGTGTACAGCAAACTGACCCTTATGGGCCTCAACCATTACCTCTGCTGCTAACTCCTTGGGCACTACAATTCTGCCCTGATACAATAGCAACCCCTGCTCATTCACAGATATTCCACTCTGCCCTTTCAAATATTTGACACTGTCGTTACGTATCTGTGTTTCTTTAATCTTCTCATATAATTTATTTTCCACCCGACAGCTCTCATGCAACCCATCTGTAACCCGTGTAGTCCAGAATTCATCCACACTACCAATAAAGACATCTGTCAGTTTCAAGTCACGGAATTGCTCAATTACTTCATTATCCCACAACATCAAGTGGGATACACTGACAGACTTCCTACTCAATGCATCTGCTACCACATTAGCCTTACCCGGATGGTATTTTAACTCAAAATCATAATCTTTTAGAAATTCAACCCACCTCCGTTGTCTCATGTTCAGCTCTTTCTGATCAAACAAATACTTTAGACTCTTGTGATCACTGAACACAGCAAATTTCATCCCATACAGAAAATGCCTCCAAATTTTCAAGGCAAATACTATAGCAGCAAGCTCCAAATCGTGTGTCGGATAATTCTCTTCATGAGGCCTCAACTGCCTCGAAGCATAAGCAACGACTCTCCTTTCTTGCATCAACACACACCCCAAACCTTTCTTGGAAGCATCACAATATAATTCAAACTCACCTTCCGGATCGGGGAGGGTCAACACAGGAGCAGTAGTCAATTTCTCTTTAAGGCTCAGAAAACAACTCTCACATTCCTGAGTCCACACAAAAGGAGTATCCTTTCGTGTCAATCGGGTCAATGGCAGTACCATTGTAGAAAACCCCTCAATAAACCTCCGATAATATCCAGCAAGACCCAGAAAGCTGCGGATTTCAGTAACAGTTTTTGGTCGTTCCCAGTACATAACAGCATCAATTTTATTTGGGTCAACAGCAACACCCCTCTCAGAAATAACATGACCCAGAAACTGTATCTCCGATAACCAGAATTCACACTTTGACGGCTTCGCATACAACTTTTTATCCTTTAACACCTGTAACACAGTCCTCAAATGCTCACTATGCTCCTCTCTGCTCTTAGAGTATATCAAGATGTCGTCGATAAACACGATCACAAACTGATCCAAATACGGTTTAAAGATACGATTCATGTAGTCCATGAACACTGCCGGGGCATTTGTAAGCCCAAAAGGAATCACCTGATACTCGTAGTGTCCATATCTAGAGCGAAAAGCCGTTTTAGGCACATCCTCCGGCCTAATCCGAATCTGATGGTATCCGGACCGGAGATCAATCTTTGAAAATACGCAGGCACCCCTCAACTGATCCAACAAGTCATCAATACGCGGCAATGGGTACCTGTTCTTAACCGTAACTTTATTCAATTTCCGGTAATCAGTACACAGTCGCATGCTTCCATCCTTCTTTTTCACAAAGATCACCGGTGCTCCCCACGGGGACACACTCGGCCTAATAAAATCCTTTGCAGACAATTCCTCTATATGTTTCTTCAACTCAGCTAACTCAAGTGGCGCCATCCGGTATGGAGCCAATGAAATAGGCCCCACACCGGGCAACAATTCAATAGAAAATTCAATCTCTCTCTCAGGTGGAAATTCCGGTATCTCATCAGGGAATACATCCGCAAACTCATTAACCACCGGAATCGTAGAAATTTCAATCTCCTTGCCACCCACTAGACCACCCAAGAAAATATAACCCTGATCCCCAGCCTTCAAGGCTTTAATAGCATTACACATAGATAAAAAGGGAGACGGAGTAACCGAGGGCTTCTCATGAGACAATATCAACCTCTTGCCACAGCAATCAATCATTGCACAGTTTTGAGATAACCAATCCATACCCAATATCAAATTAACAGAGGCCAGGGGCAATATAATTAAGTCAATAGTGTAACCCCTGCCTTCGTAGACAAACCCGACCTCTTTGCAAATGAAGGAGGAATCACTAACCTCTCCTGTAGCCGTCGTAATACGCATAGGGGGAATCATCCGTGATACTTTTAATCCCAACCCCTTAGCCACATATTCAGCCACGAACGAGTGCGTAGCTCCAGAATCAAATAAAACAGATAAATCAATATTAGAAATGAAAATTGTACCTTTTACCAAATTCGGCGCCTTCGCCGTCTGCTGTGCATTAGTAGTATAAACACGACCAACTGTAGGTGCAGATGGCAAGGTCTGCAGATTCGCAGCCTGCCCAGTATTGCTCTGACAATTGTTGGCATAATGCCCAACCTTTCCACATCTGAAACAAGTCACCTGATTAACAGTACAAGGCCCTTGATGAAACCTCTTACACTTATCACAACGGGGAGCAGAATTTCTGTCATTATTCCCACTTCTCTGACCACCACCCCTTTTAAACTGACCTGGGGGCTGTCTTACTTGCAACCCCCTTCCTCTATTATTGTTTTGATGGTAGCCACCTCTGTTATTATTGCCGGGAGGAGCAGATGTCCTCGAAGAACCAGATTTTGGATATCTATTATAAACACTTTCAACCCGTTTACACTGAGTCACCAGATCTGCAAAGTTCCTCACAGCAGTATTAGACATTCTCTTTGCAATTTTCTCATTCATCATTAAACCTTGCCACATAGGCATCAATAGTCATGGTACCCTGTACCAACTTTTCAAATTCACCCTGTTTAGCCTCCCGAACATCCCGGGGAAAATATTCCTCATGAAACAACCTCTCAAATAAAGCCCATGTAATCTGTTCCCCTTGAATAATGAAAGGCTGAGATGCAGTGTACCACCACTCGTGGGCATCTCCCTCTAGCATATAAACAGAATACAACAGCCTCTGGGGATCCTGACACTCCATAACCTGAAAGATTTTATCCATACCCCTCAACCAAGTAGTCACTACCTTCGGGTCCCTTGACCCCTGAAATGATGGCGGCTTGTGCTTTCTAAAAGAGATGAGCCTCTGCTCATTAGTACCTGCAAACACTTGCCCAGCAATCCCAGCAGACTGAGCAACCACAGAAGGATCCACAGAAGGATCTGGAACATAGGTGGGATCAGTAGTGTGATGACTAGCCTCTGTCGAATGATGTGCTGAGGAGTAACAGATGGCGTACGGGTAGCAGTATCCGTAGCCGTATATGGAGGAGAATCATCCCTCCTGTGCCGAGCCCTGTCCTCCCTCATCTCATTCATGAAGGCATGCATCATATCCTGATTATTTTTCATCAGGGTCTCGGTCATAGTTCTATTGGCAGCAGTCTCTTCCTGCAGAGCATTCAGAACTGCAGTAATAGGATCTGGTGCTACTAAATGACCTGCACCTCTAGCTCCACGGCCACCCCGTGCCCTGCTCATGATATCTGTACATGTAACACAAAGGAATGAGCTGATCAGACCCACACTGAGGAATCACATATACATTAATCATAAATAGTTCACAGATAGCTATGCAACACAAGATACAGTAATACATTATCAGAGTTCCCTCACAAACTTATGAAACGCGAATAAATTTTTTCCGATTATTACGCGAGCATTTAAAACATAAAAAGGCGTAATAATTAAAAGCTGTGACCGTAACCATAAACTCTTGCGGAAGACTTATTTAAACTATTTTTATCACTTACGTTACTTATTATAAGT
>NW_026895697.1:0-17527 GCF_033153095.1 Gastrolobium bilobum | reverse complement strand
CTTTTTGATTTCGTTTCTTTTTTTTTTCTTGATAACTGTGGATGTTCGATTGTATGCTTTTGTTTCTGTCTGCCCAGACATCATATTACTGGACTATTAACTGGTTTTTTTGTTTTTAATTTTGTAAATTTGATTTTGTCTAGTTGAGTTTGTTAATTTTTTCAGTTGGTGTTTTATTTAACAAAACTAACATTGGATATATTTAGATATGTGGGTTTTCTATTTTATTTATTTTTTAAATATCTATGGTTTCGATTGGAATGATAACATGTTGGTTTTTCATCATGTTGAAGATGATGAAAAAGCTGAGAAGATGGAAGAGGATGAAGATGAGGATGAAGCTGAGATGATGGAAGAAGATGAGGATGAATATGGGAGATGGGATGCAATGGGAGATGGGATGCAAGTAGAAGAGGATGAAGCTGAGAAGATGGAAGAGGATGAAGATGAGGATGAAGCTGAGATGATGGAAGAAGATGAGGATGAATATGGGAGATGGGATGCAATGGGAGATGGGATGCAAGTAGATGAGGATGAAGATGAGAAGATGGAAGAGGATGAAGATGAGGATGAAGCTGAGATGATGGAAGATGAGGATGAATATGGGAGATGGGATGCAATGGGAGATGGGATGCAATGGGAGATGATGACCCAACCAGCCTGTATTGTTTGGCAACACTCCTACAAAGGTGTCAATACCTAGGTATGGTACTTCTGCCCTTTCTTTTCTTTTCTTTTCTTTTCTTTTTTTCTTGAAAATGTTTGATTATATGCTGATATTTCTTGCTTGAAAAGATTGAGTATGTGGGTTTCTTGCTGATATTCGACTGTGTTCTTTCCTTTCCTTTTTTTTTCTTGAAAATAGAGATTGAGGGTGTGGCTTGTCTTTTGTCAATACCATATGAAATATATGTTTCTTTCTTTCTTTTTCTTTATTATTCTGGCAATATTGAGGGTGTGGCTTTTCCATTATGTTCTTGCTTTTCTTTTCTTTCGATTTCGTTTCTTTTTTTTCTTGATAATACAGTGGATGTTCGATTGTGTGCTTTTGTTTCTGTCTGCCCAGACATCTTATTACTGGACTATTAACTGGTTTTTTTGTTTTTTGATTTTGTCTAGTTGAGTTTGTTAGTTTTTTTAGTTGGTGTTTTATTTAACAAAACTAACATTGGATATATTTAGATATGTGGGTTTTCCATTTTATTTATTTTTTAAATATTAATGGTTCTTTCTTTCTTTCTTTCGTTTTTTTTTTCGCAATATTTAGATGTTGGTTTCGATTGGAATGATAACATGTTGGTTTTTCATCATGTTGAAGATGATGAAAAAGCTGAAAAGATGGAAGATGATGAGGATGAAGCTGAGGAGATGGAAGAAGATGAAGATGATGAAAAAGCTGAGAAGATGGAAGAAGATGAGGATGAAAATGAGGATGAAGCTGAGAAGATGGAAGAAGATGAAGATGAGGATGAAGCTGAGAAGATGGAAGAAGATGAGGATAAAGATGATGAAAAAGCTGAGAAGATGGAAGAAGATGAGGATGAAGTTCATGTAGAACTTGAGAAAGGTCTTAACCAAGAGGACCGATCAACCCAAAAGCAGTCTCGGGTTGTTTGGACCGAAGAGCTACATCGGTCGGTGTTTTGTGGCCGCTGTTAATGACTTGGGTGTTGACAGTAAGTTATTCACTCTTTCTCTACAATGCAAAGTAGTTGTTATCTTAATTGTTATTAATTGCTACAATTGGTCAATCAATTGATGTTTCTGCTTTATTTTAGCAATACTTTTATTATATTTTTGTGTAGAAATAGCAATCAAATCCTAATAATATTACAATGTGAAAACTAGTTCCATCACCTCTCTTTGCAAACTTTATTTCCACAAGTGTCTTCACATCCACTGCCCAGAATCCAACCATAATTCTTCGAACATCTGTCTCAGCCCCACTTGGATATATAATTTCTGTCATAATATTGGAATCTGCACCAAAATAAAAAATGGCTTCTCCGTTGTTAATACCAGTGTGCATTTCCAAATAACAAACAAATCCACTGCCCATGTATTCCTCTATTTCAGTAATCCTTTCCTTGGAGTAAGCTAATATACTTATTTGGCATCTCTCGAAAACTGAACAAATCAAAATTCAAATTTTCCTTAATTCGATCATGATTAATTTGGTCTCATGAGAGCTGGAAGCTGCCCAATTGGTCCCAACTGTGTCTTCCATTCGCTGCCAAAAATGGAACAATGATGCCTTTTTCCATTCCTGTGAAAACTCTGGGTTTTTTTTTTGTATTGCAAAAGTATATGTTTGCTGTATTTTTCCAATTGCTGTATTTTTTTGTTCAACATTATTTTGAATGTTTTCTCAAATACTCTTCCTAATCTGTAGTGCACTGGAGTAGATGTCATGGCATTATTGTTAATGAAGTCTGACACATTTGTATGTTCTTTTGATTGCAGAGGTTGTACCTAGAAAAATTCTTCAATTGATGAAGGCTGAGAAGCATCTTACTATGGCGCATGTGGCCAGCCATCTGCAAGTATTTTTTTCTTTTCCTTTCTGCTTTAATTTCATAAAACCATAGTTTTTCATTTATAGAACTTTATTTGTTTTTTTAATTGCTGCAGAAATAAAGACTTCGACTGAAAAGAATCAGGTCTAAGGCAACCCAGCAAGTCAGTCCTTTTAAATATCCTCTTCATCTGGTGAGATGATTAGTCCTAGGCAAACAAGTAATATTGTGCCATTTCAGGGGTTGGCTGACCAAAGCCAGGATGGCAGTTATGCTTCACATCTTACCAATTTAAGCTCAATAGGCTCAATCTTAAATGAAGACTTGGACTTGGACTTTGATTCTGACTTTGATCTTTATGATCCTACACAAATGATTGACTCGGATTATTACACAAATGATTGACTCGGATTATTTGTTGTCTATGTAGTTGATAACACCAATTATTTGTTGTCTATGTAGTTGTAAATGGGATTCAAATTTAATTCTTTGGCGTTCCAGATTTGTTCTCTACTGAGATTGACCTCCATTCAATTGTATTTTCTTTGAGTTTGTATAACCAACAAGTCACGTAACCATGCATTCTTTCTATTTTTATACTTTTATTTTCACTATTGTTCTTGTTTGGTTAATAATTAGTCTGATCAACATCGACATTTTTTGTGAATGATTGAACAAGCTTATTTGTAAAGACTGGTGAGTCTAATGTGGATGGAAAATTTAGCTTTCTAAAATTTTTGTGAATGATACCGAAGTGTCAATTACTAGTATAAATGTCCATAGATTATTCAATATGTTAATGTTTTTGAGTTATATAAGAGGAGTAGATAACTCTTTGGATCATATAGCCTCAAATTATGATTGAGCAGGGTTACATAAAAGGGACATGAGTAAAGGGGGTAAAATTGTTCTATTTACATGTTTCAGCAAGTGCTTACAGTGGTACTTACATGTAATTGACCTATGAAGGAGCAAAGCTCGGCTCGGCTCGGCCCGTTAACACCCCTACTATCTGCCACATGATCTTTCTCATTTTTGGTGTTTATTTTTCAAACGTCCTTTTATTTTTCCATTTGGATGGTTTATATTTCTATCTAAGTTTTGAATTTCGATGATGCAGATTCTGCAAAGGACAGAGATATTTTCTGAATTCACTGTCCCCATCCTTTACTTTCACCTCAACTTGATCAAGCACTTTCATAACTCATAGCTATATGTTGAATTGCGAATTGGGTCAACCACATTCCGCTATGGTGGGATGATAGAAAATAATGACAAAGGAAAGAAGCTAGACGAAAATTGCTAATGAAATCAACAGCTAAATAAAATAAAGGCAATAATGGTGAATCTCGTACCATTGAAAAGAAGCCTAAAGCTATTTTGTTGGTTATTACTCTAAAGTAGCAAATGCATAATTAATGTAACGAATTTATGTTAAAGTGAGGAATAACAAAGTGGCAATAGTTTTCCTAGTTTCTCATGTTGCAGAAGAAATTATTCCTCTTCTGCATACCCATTAAATATACGGGACTCATTATATTAAAGAAAAAAGATGGATGAGACATTTTTATGAGTCTGTAATAGGGGAATAGTTTCTCCGGAGAAATCAATTTCCATTCAATTATATGACAACATGGTTAATTTTATCTCATTGATTGCTTGTCTTGGAGGATTACGTAAAGATTTTTGTTATTTCCATTATAGTTGATTATATAGTGTAGAAGTTGGGAGCGGTAGATGGATCAGGGAAGGAAATTTATGATAAGGTTTTGGTGATGCCTGTTTGCTACTGTCACAAATTTAATTAATGACAAATGATTGACTTATATGAAATTTTGGCTCGTGGACAGGCCCTATCTCGTGGGATTATATAAGTTTTTGGCTCATGCAGGCTTTTTTATTTGTAGGATTTTTTGCCTTAACTCGTGCGAGCTAGGGCCTAACAGGAAGAGATAGCCTGTTTTGATGACTCTACTTTATATGTATATTTAGGGGTGACAATATGGGTTGAGCACGACGGCAGTGGCGGAGCCAGCATGACATGTTAGCAAGTGCCAAAAAATTCAGCTAGTGCCCAAATAATGTATGTAAGTGACAAAACAAAGATGGATTGGATATTTGGATTGGATTGGGCCCAAAACAAAACAAAACAAAGATGATGCTGCTGAAAATAACACCCGACCCAAGTCCATTCATTGCATTGCTTTTACTCAGTGTAGTGTAGTGTCTGATTGTCAAGTCAAGTGTGGCCCTCTCCAATGCAAATCAATGTAATGTGCTTTGGACACTTGACCACACGCGCGCTTTTTAGAAGGTGCGCAAATATTATAATTTAAAGTTTTATTATAATTAATTAAAGATGGATTGGATTGGGCCAAAACAAAACTGATCAAAATAACCAACCATTGCTCTTAGTCTCTCTCACCTCTCAATGCATAATCCGAAACATGCAGATGCAGTCTCATCTCAGATCACAAATTTACAATTTACAATTTTCAAAGATTTTTCATCTAAAATTGGGCGGGATTTAATTTAATAACACTCACTCATTCCTCTCTTTCTTCTCTCTCTCTCTCTCTCTCTCTCTCTCTCTCTCTCTCTCTTCTCCACCAAAGAAAAACCCTAAGCCTAGCCCCCTTCTCTTCTCTTCTCTTCTCTTCAATCAAGCTAAGCTCAACTCACAATAACAATACTGTTGAAGATCTTGTTCAACAAGATAAGCTACCAACTACAAGCAGCTCCTCAACTCACAAGAAAGGAACTTTCTTTCGCCTCTGCTTTTATTTCATTTCATTTCATTTCGTTGGTTCTACCATTTATTTTAAGTGTGTTATTTCGTTTTTTTCTTTTTTCTTTTTGTTTCAGCGACCATAAAACATGTATTTTTATTTGTATTTTTAGCTCAGCTTAAAAAAGACACTGAGCAGAGGCATTTCTCCTCTTGATGGCACCCGACTCTGAGCCTCTTGAGTTGAGATTCTTCTCAAAAATCTTCCTTTACTTGCTGCTGCTGAGGATAAGGTAACTTCCGATACCATACCATACCATACCTTTATTTTTTCTTAAATCCTCATTATTAATACTGTACGTCATGTATTTGTTTGTGCTCTATAGTCTATGGTTTATTCATTGTATCTGTATTGTTACTTTTGTTTGTAGTGATAAGTTTTTTATAACTGAATGAATCTTAGAAGCTCAGTTTCAGTTCACTCAGTATTATTACTTTGCCTCTGCTTTTAAAAAGTATATAAGAGGAGCTTAATAGTTGTTTAAGTTTAGTGTGTGATTAATTTAAAGAGAAGAAAATAAAAAAAAATGGATTTGAAAAATTTCTTAATAAGATTGAAGTTTAATTGCGCTGTTTGTGTTACTTTATTTAGGGAATATGAGAGATGCTAGACTACTGTTCTGTTGATCGAAGATCAGAGTCAGATCCTCAGAGCACCTAATGTTGTGATTTGACAAGAGAGCTTTATTGGTTATTAATTGCGCACTTCTTCTTTTTTTTGCTTCGTTGCTTCTCTCCTGAGCTCATACCTTTCTCTCTCTCTCTCTCTCTACGTGTCTCTCTCTTTCACTTTCTCAAAATCTTGGCTTCTTAGGGAATTTTGAAGCTTTTTTTGTTTCCAAAAAATGATAGTGTTATTATATTAAAACTATCTAGCTGTGCTGTGTAGCACTGTATCATTCATTCACCTATTCTGTAGTCTATAATCCTTGTATCTTTTCCCCCAAAGAGAGTCCTTGCTACTGATATCGATGTATTCTCTTGTTTACTCGTACATATATGTTTTCATTGTTTAATTTTAATTTTCACTGGCATCTAGCTTAAACGTAAAAAATGTAATTTAATTGGGCGGGATTTAATTTAATTACACTCACTCATTCCTCTCTTTCTTCTCCCTCTCTCTCTTCTCCACCAAAGAAAAACCCTAAGCCCCCTCTTCTCTTCTCTTCTCACCCTTCAATCAAATCACAAAAATGGTTGGTTACCTTTTCTTTTCGTTATCTTCTCTTCCTTCTAAACAAACGATTCATTGAATCTGACTTGAATGAGTGTTCTTCTTCAAGTTTTCTTTCTTTCTTTCAATCAAATCACAAAAATGGTGGTTACCTTTGGCCGATGCTCAGCTCAACTCACAATAACAATACTGTTGAAGATCTTGTTCAACAAGATAAGCTACCAACTACAAGCAGCAGCTCAACTCACAGGAAAGGAACTTTCTTTCGCCTCTGCTTTCATTTCATTTCATTGGTTCTTCCATTTATTTTAAGTGTGTTATTGCGTTTTTTTTCTTTCTTTTTTTTTGTTTCAGCGACCATAAAACATGTATTTCTTTTTGTATTTGTAGCTCAGCTCAAAAAAGACACTGAACAGAGGCATTTCTGAGCTAGTCCTCTTGATGGCCCCCGACACTGAGCCTCTTGAGTTGAGATTCTTCTCAATAATCTTCCTTTACTTGCTGCTGAATGCTGAGGATAAGGTAACTTCCCCTCCATACCATGCCATACCTTTATTTTTTCTTAAATCCTCATTATTAATATTGTACGTGTCATGTATGTATATTTGTTTGTGCTCTATGATGGTTCATTCATTGTATCTGTCTGTATTATTACTTTTGTTTGTAGTGTTAAGTTTCTTATATATAACTGAATGAATCTTAGAAGCTCTGTTTCGGTTCACTCAGTATTATTACTTTTTGCCTCTGCTTTTAAAAACATGCATGTATATAAGAGGAGGTTAATTAATAGTTGTTTAAGTTTAGTGTGTGATTAATTTAAAGAGAAGAAAATAAATAAATAAATGAATTTGAAAAATTTCTTAATAAGATTGAAGTTTAATTGCGCTGTTTGTGTTACTTTATTTGGGGAATAGGAGATGCTAGACTACTGTTCTGTTGATCAGAGATCAGAGTCAGAGTCAGATCCTCAGAGCACCTAATTTGTGATTTGACAAGAGAGCTTTATTTGGTTCCTTGCATCTCTCCTGAGCTTTTCCACTTCCTACCTTTCTATACGTGTCTCTCTCTTTCACCTTTCTCAAAAACTTGGCTTCTTATGGAATTTTGAATCTTTTTTCTTTCCAAAAATGATAGTGTGATATTATCAAATTATTAATAAAGATTGAAGATGAAGAATATTATTATTTTTTTTTTAAATTCTAAACATATTAAATAGTATATCATTTTTTATTTTAAACAATTGTAGTTAAAATCCCTGCTGCTATAACTCCATTGATTATTATATTAAAACTATCTAGCTGTGCTGTGTAGCCCTGTATCATTCATTCACCTATTCTGTAGTTTATAATCTCTGGTGTCATGCATAGTCTTTCGCTTTTTCCCTACAGAGAGAGTCCCTTGCTCCTGATATCGATGTATTCTCTTGTTTATAAGGATGGTAGTATGAGATTAAAGTTTATTTGGGGAATAGGAGAGAGATACTACTGTTCTGTTGATCAGAGATCAGAGCCATTAATTGCTTTTGTCAGTCCTCATTTCACCTAATGTGAAAGTTGTGATTTGACAAGAGAGCTTGCTTTTATTTTTTTGCGTCCACTCTTCTCTCTTGAGCTTTTCCGCTTCCTACCTTTCTATCTCTACGCGTCTCTCTCTTTCACCTTTCTCAAAAACTTATTGCTGCGATCTGTCAATTCTCTCTCACTTTACATTATCTTTGGACTCTCATTTCACTTCCATAGATCCATTGTCTTCAGTTCACCGAAACCGCCACCACCTACCCCATTATATTACAGATCAGAACCACTCTCTTCTTTGCATGTGCACCCAACAAACAACTAGTGTTTTTTTACATGATAATGATGAGGCGTTTCAAAATAGTGTTTATGTTATTGTTTTCTCAAAACATTTCCAGAGAAAATAGTAAACACTATTTTCTCTGGAAATGTTTTAAGGAGGTAATAATGGAGCGGAGCAGAACCAAATATACCAAGGTCCTGCCAGTGTTCTGTGGTGTAGATCCCTCAGAAGTATTTCATCAAACAACTGAAGTAGTCACCTCTCTGGTAAGTAAGTACCTCTTCTTCATTCTGTATTATGTTGTGATTGTAGGGACACAACCAATAGCTCTTAACTCTTAACTCGTAAGTTATTTCCGTCCCTCTGAAGTTCTAATTTAGCTACTCTTAAAATTTATTATATTTACTAATTTATATTAGCTAATGTATATACATATTAAAAAATATATGTGTGTATGGACAGCTGAGAAATATATATTCTAATTTTAAGGAAATAAAATTCATTTTAATTATTAAAAATATGAGACATGATTGGGTTGAGAAAAAATTCATCACAATATATATATATATATATATATATATATATATATATATATATATATTCATTATAGTTTGACTAATTACTTTGATTAATTTAATAAAAAAAACCCGCGATTCACACTAAACTAAATATAATCATAATAATATTTATTAAAAAATTGGCTTTACTAAATGCTAACATATTTTAAACAAGAGTAACAGAAGAAAGCTTGAGAAGAAGCATTTACAAAGACCTTAATCTAGATGACTTTAAAGAAACTTTGGTTATTGATACCACCATTTAGAAAAAATTCAACAGACGCTTAAATGAGGATTAAAATGCAATGAACATTATTTACCCCCCCCCCCCCCCCCAAAAAAACAGAAATGCAAAGAAGATTGAGAGAAGACAATCTTATTTCTTGCTGATATTCGACTGTGTTCTTTTTTCTTTTCTTTTTCTTTTCTTGAAAATACAGTATGTTTCTTTTTTTTCTTGAAAATAGAAGATTGAGGGTGTGGCTTGTCAACAGTTGCTTGTCAATACCATATGAAATATATGTTTGTTTCTTTCTTTTTCTTTATTATTCTGGCAATATTGAGGGTGTGGCTTTTCCATTATGTTCTTGCTTTTCTTTTCTTTTGATTTCATTTTTCTTTTCTTTTTTCTTTTCTTGAAAATACAGTATGTTTCTTTTTTTTCATGAAAATAGAAGATTGAGGGTGTGGCTTGTCAACATTTGCTTGTCAATACCATACGAAATATATATGTTTCTTTCTTTCTTTTTCTTTATTATTCTGGCAATATTGAGGGTGTGGCTTTTCCATTATGTTCTTGCTTTTCTTTTCTTTTGATTTCGTTTCTTCTTTTTTCTTGATAACTGTGGATGTTCGATTGTATGCTTTTGTTTCTGTCTGCCCAGACATCATATTCTTGCTGATATTTCTTGCTGATATTCGACTGTGTTCTTTTTTCTTTTCTTGAAAATACAGTATGTTTCTCTTTTTTTTCTTGAAAATAGAAGATTGAGGGTGTGGCTTGTCAACAGTTGCTTGTCAATACCATACGAAATATATATGTTTCTTTCTTTCTTTTTCTTTATTATTCTGGCAATATTGAGGGTGTGGCTTTTCCATTATGTTCTTGTTTTTCTTTTCTTTTGATTTCGTTTTTCTTTTCTTTTTTCTTTTCTTGAAAATACAGTATGTTTCTTTTTTTTTCTTGAAAATAGAAGATTGAGGGTGTGGCTTGTCAACAGTTCCTTGTCAATACCATATGAGATATATGTTTCTTTCTTTCTTTTTCTTTATTATTCTGGCAATATTGAGGGTGTGGCTTTTTCATTATGTTCTTGCTTTTCTTTTCTTTTGATTTCGTTTCTTTTTTTTCTTGATAACTGTGGATGTTCGATTGTATGCTTTTGTTTCTGTCTGCCCAGACATCATTTTACTGGACTATTAACTGGTTTTTTTGTTTTTTAATTTTGTAATTTTGATTTTGTCTAGTTGAGTTTGTTAATTTTTTCAGTTGGTGTTTTATTTAACAAAACTAGCATTTGATATATTTAGATATGTGGGTTTTCTATTTGATTTATTTTTTAAATATCTATGGTTTCGATTGGAATGATAACATGTTGGTTTTTCATCATGTTGAAGATGATGAAAAAGCTGAGAAGATGGAAGAGGATGAAGATGAGGATGAAGCTGAGATGATGGAAGAAGATGAGGATGAATATGGGAGATGGGATGCAATGGGAGATGGGATGCAAGTAGAAGAGGATGAAGCTGAGAAGATTGAAGAGGATGAAGATGAGGATGAAGCTGAGATGATGGAAGAAGATGAGGATGAATATGGGAGATGGGATGCAATGGGAGATGTGATGCAAGTAGATGAGGATGAAGATGAGAAGATGGAAGAGGATGAAGATGAGGATGAAGCTGAGATGATGGAAGAAGATGAGGATGAATATGGGAGATGGGATGCAATGGGAGATGATGATCCAACCAGCCTGTATTGTTTGGCAACACTCCTACCAAGGTGTCAATACCTAGGTATGGTACTTCTGCTCTTTCTTTTCTTTTCTTTTCTTTTCTTTTTTTCTTGAAAATGTTTGATTATATGCTGATATTTATTGCTTGAAAAGATTGAGTATGTGGGTTTCTTGCTGATATTCGACTGTGTTCTTTCCTTTCCTTTTTTTTTCTTGAAAATAGAGATTGAGGGTGTGGCTTGTCTTTTGTCAATACCATATGAAATATATGTTTCTTTCTTTCTTTTTCTTTATTATTCTGGCAATATTGAGGGTGTGGCTTTTCCATTATGTTCTTGCTTTTCTTTTCTTTCGATTTCGTTTCTTTTTTTTCTTGATAATACAGTGGATGTTCGATTGTGTGCTTTTGTTTCTGTCTTCCCAGACATCTTATTACTGGACTATTAACTGGTTTTTTTGTTTTTTGATTTTGTCTAGTTGAGTTTGTTAATTTTTTTAGTTGGTGTTTTATTTAACAAAACTAACATTGGATATATTTAGATATGTGGGTTTTCCATTTTATTTATTTTTTAAATATTAATGGTTCTTTCTTTCTTTCTTTCGTTTTTTTTTTCGCAATATTTAGATGTTGGTTTCGATTGGAATGATAACATGTTGGTTTTTCATCATGTTGAAGATGATGAAAAAGCTGAAAAGATGGAAGATGATGAGGATGAAGCTGAGGAGATGGAAGAAGATGAAGATGATGAAAAAGCTGAGAAGATGGAAGAAGATGAGGATGAAAATTAGGATGAAGCTGAGAAGATGGAAGAAGATGAAGCTGAGAAGATGGAAGAAGATGAGGATAAAGATGATGAAAAAGCTGAGAAAATGGAAAAAGATGAGGATGAAGTTCATGTAGAACTTGAGAAAGATCTTAACCAAGAGGACCGATCAACCCAAAAGCAGTCTCGGGTTGTTGGGACCGAAGAGCTACATCGGTCGGTGTTTTGTGGCCGCTGTTAATGACTTGGGTGTTGACAGTAAGTTATTCACTCTTTCTCTACAATGCAAAGTAGTTGTTATCTTGATTGTTATTAATTGCTACAATTGGTCAATCAATTGATGTTTCTGCTTTATTTTAGCAATACTTTTATTATATTTTTGTGTAGAAATAGCAATCAAATCCTAATAATATTACAATGTGAAAACTAGTTCCATCACCTCTCTTTGCAAACTTTATTTCCACAAGTGTCTTCACATCCACTGCCCAGAATCCAACCATAATTCTTCGAACATCTGTCTCAGCCCCACTTGGATATATAATTTCTGTCATAATATTGGAATCTGCACCAAAATAAAAAATGGCTTCTCCATTGTTAATACCAGTGTGCATTTCCAAATAACAAACAAATCCACTGCCCATGTATTCCTCTATTTCAGTAATCCTTTCCTTGGAGTAAGCTAATATACTTATTTGGCATCTCTCGAAAACTGAACAAATCAAAATTCAAATTTTCCTTAATTCGATCATGATTAATTTGGTCTCATGAGAGCTGGAAGCTGCCCAATTGGTCCCAACTGTGTCTTCCATTCGCTGCCAAAAATGGAACAATGATGCCTTTTTCCATTCCTGTGAAAACTCTGGGTTTTTTTTTTGTATTGCAAAAGTATATGTTTGCTGTATTTTTCCAATTGCTGTATTTTTTTGTTCAACATTATTTTGAATGTTTTCTCAAATACTCTTCCTAATCTGTAGTGCACTGGAGTAGATGTCATGGCATTATTGTTAATGAAGTCTGACACATTTGTATGTTCTTTTGATTGCAGAGGTTGTACCTAGAAAAATTCTTCAATTGATGAAGGCTGAGAAGCATCTTACTATGGCGCATGTGGCCAGCCATCTGCAAGTATTTTTTTCTTTTCCTTTCTGCTTTAATTTCATAAAACCATAGTTTTTCATTTATAGAACTTTATTTGTTTTTTTAATTGCTGCAGAAATAAAGACTTCGACTGAAAAGAATCAGGTCTAAGGCAACCCAGCAAGTCAGTCCTTTTAAATATCCTCTTCATCTGGTGAGATGATTAGTCCTAGGCAAACAAGTAATATTGTGCCATTTCAGGGGTTGGCTGACCAAAGCCAGGATGGCAGTTATGCTTCACATCTTACCAATTTAAGCTCAATAGGCTCAATCTTAAATGAAGACTTGGACTTGGACTTTGATTCTGACTTTGATCTTTATGATCCTACACAAATGATTGACTCGGATTATTACACAAATGATTGACTCGGATTATTTGTTGTCTATGTAGTTGATAACACCAATTATTTGTTGTCTATGTAGTTGTAAATGGGATTCAAATTTAATTCTTTGGCGTTCCAGATTTGTTCTCTACTGAGATTGACCTCCATTCAATTGTATTTTCTTTGAGTTTGTATAACCAACAAGTCACGTAACCATGCATTCTTTCTATTTTTATACTTTTATTTTCACTATTGTTCTTGTTTGGTTAATAATTAGTCTGATCAACATCGACATTTTTTGTGAATGATTGAACAAGCTTATTTGTAAAGACTGGTGAGTCTAATGTGGATGGAAAATTTAGCTTTCTAAAATTTTTGTGAATGATACCGAAGTGTCAATTACTAGTATAAATGTCCATAGATTATTCAATATGTTAATGTTTTTGAGTTATATAAGAGGAGTAGATAACTCTTTGGATCATATAGCCTCAAATTATGATTGAGCAGGGTTACATAAAAGGGACATGAGTAAAGGGGGTAAAATTGTTCTATTTACATGTTTCAGCAAGTGCTTACAGTGGTACTTACATGTAATTGACCTATGAAGGAGCAAAGCTCGGCTCGGCTCGGCCCGTTAACACCCCTACTATCTGCCACATGATCTTTTGATCAAGCACTTTCATAACTCATAGCTATATGTTGAATTGCGAATTGGGTCAACCACATTCCGCTATGGTGGGATGATAGAAAATAATGACAAAGGAAAGAAGCTAGACGAAAATTGCTAATGAAATCAACAGCTAAATAAAATAAAGGCAATAATGGTGAATCTCGTACCATTGAAAAGAAGCCTAAAGCTATTTTGTTGGTTATTACTCTAAAGTAGCAAATGCATAATTAATGTAACGAATTTATGTTAAAGTGAGGAATAACAAAGTGGCAATAGTTTTCCTAGTTTCTCATGTTGCAGAAGAAATTATTCCTCTTCTGCATACCCATTAAATATACGGGACTCATTATATTAAAGAAAAAAGATGGATGAGACATTTTTATGAGTCTGTAATAGGGGAATAGTTTCTCCGGAGAAATCAATTTCCATTCAATTATATGACAACATGGTTAATTTTATCTCATTGATTGCTTGTCTTGGAGGATTACGTAAATATCACAAATTTAATTAATGACAAATGATTGACTTATATGAAATTTTGGCTCGTGGACAGGCCCTATCTCGTGGGATTATATAAGTTTTTGGCTCATGCAGGCTTTTTTATTTGTAGGATTTTTTGCCTTAACTCGTGCGAGCTAGGGCCTAACAGGAAGAGATAGCCTGTTTTGATGACTCTACTTTATATGTATATTTAGGGGTGACAATATGGGTTGAGCACGTCGGCAGTGGCGGAGCCAGCATGACATGTTAGCAAGTGCCAAAAAATTCAGCTAGTGCCCAAATAGCTACGGTTCTTTGGCTACGACCAAAACGTGGCTAATTTTCAAAAAATTTGAACAGAATTTGCTACTTTTCAAATGTAGCTAAATGAACGTGGCTAAATAAGCCAGTGCCAAGGCAACTGTAGGCCACAACGTGGCTCCGCCACTGCCCGGCGGGTCAACCCGCCAAAACGGGACGAGTTGGGTTGAGATTTTGAACCCACCAACCCACTTCAACCCGCCCCGCCTAGAAGTGGGTCAAAACGGGTTGACCCGTCGGGTTATATATATATATATTTTACAATTAAGTAGTATTTCATTTGTCTTTAAATTTTTGTGATATCCAATTTTTTTTTTACATTAGTACTTCTTAGAAAAAATAAAGAATAACAATTTTATTTATGACAAATATTATCTTTATATGGAGACGAATGAGTTCCTAAAGAATGTTTTGACAAATATTAGTATACATTTAAGATTGAGATTGAGAAAAATTAAAAGAAGTGTGAAATAAAATAAAATAATATTAGAAAAATTAATAAAATATAATTTATTTTTAAATTTTAATTATTTATTTTTTAATTGACGGGTTGGTGGGTTGACCCGCCAACCCACCATAAAACGGGGTGAGTTCATTTTTCCCACCCATATTTAATGGCGGGTTAACCCGCCCTGTCCCTCCCTCCTCGATGTATGTAAGTGACAAAACAAAGATGGATTGGATATTTGGATTGGATTGGGCCCAAAACAAAACAAAACAAAGATGATGCTGCTGAAAATAACACCCGACCCAAGTCCATTCATTGCATTGCTTTTACTCAGTGTAGTGTAGTGTATGATTGTCAAGTCAAGTGTGGCCCTCTCCAATGCAAATCAATGTAATGTGCTTTGGACACTTGACCACACGCGCGCTTTTTAGCAGGTAATCTATAATAATTTGATTTCAGCGCAAATATTATAATTTAAAGTTTTATTATAATTAATTAAAGATGGATTGGATTGGGCCAAAACAAAACTGATCAAAATAACCAACCATTGCTCTTAGTCTCTCTCACCTCTCAATGCATAATCCGAAACATGCAGATGCAGTCTCATCTCAGATCACAAATTTACAATTTACAATTTTCAAAGATTTTTCATCTAAAATTGGGCGGGATTTAATTTAATAACACTCACTCATTCCTCTCTTTCTTCTCTCTCTCTCTCTCTCTCTCTCTCTTCTCCACCAAAGAAAAACCCTAAGCCTAGCCCCCTTCTCTTCTCTTCTCTTCTCTTCAATCAAGCTAAGCTCAACTCACAATAACAATACTGTTGAAGATCTTGTTCAACAAGATAAGCTACCAACTACAAGCAGCTCCTCAACTCACAAGAAAGGAACTTTCTTTCGCCTCTGCTTTTATTTCATTTCATTTCATTTCGTTGGTTCTACCATTTACTTTAAGTGTGTTATTTCATTTTTTTCTTTTTTCTTTTTGTTTCAGCGACCATAAAACATGTATTTTTATTTGTATTTTTAGCTCAGCTTAAAAAAGACACTGAGCAGAGGCATTTCTCCTCTTGATGGCACCCGACTCTGAGCCTCTTGAGTTGAGATTCTTCTCAAAAATCTTCCTTTACTTGCTGCTGAGGATAAGGTAACTTCCGATACCATACCATACCATACCTTTATTTTTTCTTAAATCCTCATTATTAATACTGTACGTCATGTATTTGTTTGTGCTCTATAGTCTATGGTTTATTCATTGTATCTGTATTGTTACTTTAGTTTGTAGTGATAAGTTTTTTATAACTGAATGAATCTTAGAAGCTCAGTTTCAGTTCACTCAGTATTATTACTTTGCCTCTGCTTTTAAAAAGTATATAAGAGGAGCTTAATAGTTGTTTAAGTTTAGTGTGTGATTAATTTAAAGAGAAGAAAATAAATAAAAAAATGGATTTGAAAAATTTCTTAATAAGATTGAAGTTTAATTGCGCTGTTTGTGTTACTTTATTTAGGGAATATGAGAGATGCTAGACTACTGTTCTGTTGATCGAAGATCAGAGTCAGATCCTCAGAGCACCTAATGTTGTGATTTGACAAGAGAGCTTTATTGGTTATTAATTGCGCACTTCTTCTTTTTTTTGCTTCGTTGCTTCTCTCCTGAGCTCCTACCTTTCTCTCTCTCTCTCTCTCTCTCTACGTGTCTCTCTCTTTCACTTTCTCAAAATCTTGGCTTCTTAGGGAATTTTGAAGCTTTTTTTGTTTCCAAAAAATGATAGTGTTATTATATTAAAACTATCTAGCTGTGCTGTGTAGCACTGTATCATTCATTCACCTATTCTGTAGTCTATAATCCTTGTATCTTTCCCCCCAAAGAGAGTCCTTGCTACTGATATCGATGTATTCTCTTGTTTACTCGTACATATATGTTTTCATTGTTTAATTTTAATTTTCACTGGCATCTAGCTTAAACGTAAAAAATGTAATTTAATTGGGCGGGATTTAATTTAATTACACTCACTCATTCCTCTCTTTCTTCTCCCTCTCTCTCTTCTCCACCAAAGAAAAACCCTATATCTTCTCTCTTCCTTCTAAACAAACGATTCATTGAATCTGACTTGAATGAGTGGTTATTGCATTTTTTTCTTTCTTTTTTTTTTGTTTCAGCGACCATAAAACATGTATTTCTTTTTGTATTTGTAGCTCAGCTCAAAAAGACACTGAACAGAGGCATTTCTGAGCTAGTCCTCTTGATGGCCCCCGACACTGAGCCTCTTGAGTTGAGATTCTTCTCAATAATCTTCCTTTACTTGCTGCTGAATGCTGAGGATAAGGTAACTTCCCCTCCATACCATGCCATACCTTTATTTTTTCTTAAATCCTCATTATTAATATTGTACGTGTCATGTATGTATATTTGTTTGTGCTCTATGATGGTTCATTCATTGTATCTGTCTGTATTATTACTTTTGTTTGTAGTGTTAAGTTTCTTATATATAACTGAATGAATCTTAGAAGCTCTGTTTCGGTTCACTCAGTATTATTACTTTTTGCCTCTGCTTTTAAAAACATGCATGTATATAAGAGGAGGTTAATTAATAGTTGTTT
>NW_026895696.1:0-171967 GCF_033153095.1 Gastrolobium bilobum | reverse complement strand
CTGGAGCTGTAGTCAATTTCCTTTTTAACTCTTGAAAGCTCACTTCATATTCTTGGGTCCACACAAATGGGTTCCCTTTACGGGTTAACCGTGTCAAAGGTAGTACCATCCGTGAGAATCCCTCAATAAAACGCGTGTAATACCCAGCCAAACCAAGAAAACTCCTGATCTCTATAATATTTTTAGGACGTTCCCATTCTAACACTGCTTCAATCTTACTCGGATCCACTGCCACTCCTTCAAATGAGATGACATGGCCCAGAAATTGTATCTCAGAAAGCCAGAATTCACACTTTGACGGTTTAGCATACAACTGATGCTCTCTCAGAATCTGCAAAACAACCTTTAGATGCCCAGAATGCTCTTCTTTACTCTTTGAATATATCAGTATGTCATCAATAAAGACAACCACAAAATGATCCAGATAGGCTTTAAAGATCCGATTCATATAACTCATGAAAACAGCTGGTGCATTTGTAAGCCCAAAAGGAATAACCAGGTACTCATAGTGCCCATATCGGGACCTGAAAGCTGTCTTCGGAACATCATCCGGCTTTACCCGGATCTGATGATACCCGGACCGGAGATCAATCTTAGAAAATACAGTCGCACCCCGCAACTGACCAATAAATCATCTATACGCGGCAAAGGATACTTATTTTTTACAGTAACCTTATTCAACTGCCGATAGTCTGTAAATAATCGCATAGACCCATCCTTCTTCTTAACAAAGATCACCGGTGCTCCCCACGGAGACACACTCGGTCTGATAAAATTTTTACTGGACAAGTCTTCAATCTGCTTCTTCAATTCAGATAATTCCAGAGGTAACATCCGGTATGGGGCAAGAGAGATAGGCCCCACGCCAGGTAACAAGTCAATTGCAAATTCAATTTCCCTCTCTGGAGGAAAGTGCAGAATTTCATCCGGAAAGACATCCTCAAACTCGGAGACAATCGGGATAATAGAAATTGGCTCCTTGTTGACGCAACCAGACCTCCCAATAAAACATACCCGGAATCTCCTTCCTTCAAGGCCTTTACAACCCGGAGTACGGACAGATAAGGAGACTCCCTCTCTTCATTATGAGATGAGACCGAAATGGTTTTACTGCAGCAGTCAATCTTCACACAGTACTTAGACAACCAATCCATCCCCAAAATTAGATTCACAGAAGCAAGGTGCAAGACAATAAAGTCGGCAGAATATTCCCTGCCTTCATACTTGAATTTCACATTTTCACAAATATACCTTTCATTAAAAACACTTCCCACAGCCGTAATAATGTGCATAGGAGTTTTCATTTTTATCACATGCAGACCAAATGCTCCGGCTACATAATCAGCAATAAAAGAATGTGTGGCACCAGAATCAAATAAGACATTAAGCATTTCATCATGAATAGAAATCATACCTCGTACCAAACTAGCTGATCTCTCAGCCTCTTGCTGAGTCACTGCATATACTCGGGAAACTGGAGATGGGAGAGGTAGAGATGGTTCCTCAACCACAATAGGAGCCGGAGTGGCCTGAATAGTAGAAACCTGTCCCCCATTAAAGGGGCAGTCCCTAATAAAATGCCCATGTTGGCCACACTTATGACACAGTCTCTGTTCTCTCCTGCAAACCCCAGAATGGGCTTTTCCACATATAGATCATTGAGGAGCAGATTTAAAATTTCCAGGCTTAGAATTTCTCGCCTTTTTGAACTTACCATCAGACTGTCTAACCTGCAACCCTTTTCCTTTAGAATTCCCAGAAGTGTTTTTAGGACCAGAATTAGGAGCAGATTGGTCCTTACGCTTCCTTCTATAGTACTCTTGAATGTTTTTACACTTTTTAACGAGTGCAGCAAAAGTATCAAAAGCGTGTCCTGCAAGTTTTTCAGAAATGTTATCATGTAGTCCCCTATGAAATTTAAACACCAGATCATCCTCAGTAGGTGGAGCTCTCTGGAAATGAGAGTATTTGGCCAACTTATTAAACTTATTCCGATATTCATCAATAGACATCTGGCCGTGCTTTAGTTCTTCAAATTCACCCTTCTTCCTTATCCGGGCTTCAGCCAGAAAGTATTTTAGCAAGAATTGCCTTTCAAATAAAGGCCAGGTAATAGCATGACCCTGACATTCCAAGGGCTGACGAGTATTTCTCCACCAATCGGCTGCATCATTTTGCAACATATAAGAAGCATACAACAATCTCTGCTGATCATGACACTCCATGACAGTAAAAATGCGATCCAACTCCTTTAACCACTGAATTGCAGCAATCGGATCAATGCCTCCTTTGTAATTTGGTGGTGCATGTTTTCGGAAGGCATTAAGCATTCTTTCTCTTTGCTCTCTATTAGTGGCTGGATGTGCCACACCACCCCTGTGACTAGATTCTTCATTCATATCATTATTTCCTTCACCCTCCACAACAATGGGATTATGAGGAGGAGGAACATGAGTCCTTCTTGGACGAACCATAATTCTGCACATTTTACACAAAGGAATGAGTTAGCTACGCTCACACTCAGTGATCAGACATGCATATCATAGGACTCCAAGAGAAACTCAAGAAGATCATAACCCGAACAGTTTATGCATTATTTCACAGGCTCTCCTAGAGAAACTGCTCTGATACCATAAATGTAACATCCCCGTCTCGAGCCGGTTCAATTAACATACACATGATATAAACAGAAACAGCGGAAGACTTAACTTACAAAAATATGAGCTAACTTTTTCTTTTTCTAACTTTATTCTTACTCGGCGTAAACGAAAATCGGGCAGAGTTTCCTCTATAAATCGGACAACTGTGGATTTTCCAATCCCACTCAGAAGCATTTCCTGATAAACAGTTTATACAACATATCAATTCAGAAATACCAGGTATCCAAATATAATCAAATACCCATACATGGGCGCATGCATAACATGGCTCCGTGCCACTATATCTAACAGCATGCCATCAAAACGTAAACCTATCTGAATACTACATCATCATATAACGTGCTTGAATACTCAAATGTACATGCATCAAACTGTCAGACATGTACAAAACATATACAGGCCACATACAAAAAGATAGGATCTAACATCATGATCCACAAAATACGGAAATACTAAATGAAGGTACTATACTTCAAAATAAAAGTAATCTACAGCTACTCAAAATCCAATCCGTCCACTGCCTCAGCCACGTGTCTCGTCCCTGCCTAGTGAGGACTCACCGGGAATCTGGGCACATGAAAATATGTCCCCAACGAGGGGTGAGATTACAAATCTCAATAAGCTCCAGGTTTATAGAGAATTCTCCATACCCCTGGCTCACTCCTGCACAAAAGTCAGATACAGAGTATACAATGCACATATAATAGATATCTTTACTGAACAGAGCATATAACATATATTACAGAGGCGTACATAGTCAATCCCAAGGGAGGACCCTAAGCGGAAATCAACGCACGTGTTCCCGAGGGAGGACCCCAAAGCGGAACCAGACATATCAGAGGCGTACACCATCAGTCCCGAGGGAGGACTCCAAAGCGGACATCCGGGTACTATACAATCAATGGCTAGAGATTGTTACAGAAATCATATTACAGAAGTCATATCAGAGCAAAACATATCATGTTATCAAATAACTCTATATGAATGCATCTATACAAAGCATCTAAATAACAGTCATACAGTCCAACCATAGTTCACTAACCATGGTGGAGCACTCAAGCAGGAAAAGACTCCTTAAACATAGAGCTTACCTCTTGAAGCTTTACCAATATGCTTACTTGTTGCACAAGTTACTTATATGTCTTCACGAGATTCCGATCCTTTTTAGTCCCTAGGTACACCTAGAGCAAGAATCCACAAATACAAAATCAATAAAATGCTATCATGCCTAGATTTTCCATAAGGCATACATTTTATCGCTTATCTTCCTTTCTTTATATTTTTGCCAATTCTATGCCAATACACAAGTCTAGACCTCTTTATAACCGTTGGTGTTCTTTAATTTAATCCAACATTCCCTTAGGAATTTTCAACATAACTCATGCTATTTTTCTTCAAAACTCAATACTTTTATACAATTTATTACAACACATTTCATTTAAAATAAAATGTACAAAATATATCTCTAAATACCCTATAGGTCGAATCCCATAAGGGGAATTTCCAAAGATCCTTCTCTTTTACAATACATTTTCTTTACTTCCTTACAACTTGCAAACACCTAGGCATGCATCCACTAGGTTCCTATTTTGAGTTTAGACACCAAGTCCTTTTTGCTTAGGCATTCTTACTAACTCATCCATTTTCGCTCATTTCCAATACATTACACCTTCACAAAACATAATATAATTTTTTGCACAATAACCGCTACTCACTCCATGAAGGCCGAGTGCTCAAAGGTCCACCCCATTGATTTATTTTTCAATTTTTATACATATATAAAAGCTTAGTTAGCATGCCTATATCCTAAAACATCCATGATACTTCATAGAATTTCCAATTTTAGCTAATTTGTTTCCACCCATTCATAGTCATAATTTTCAAACCATAAACCACAAGAACAACATCATAGGGTTAGAGTTTAATTACCTCTAATCACTTATTCAAGACCTAGAAGACCTTCACCAAGAGAATCTCCATCAAAAGCATCATTTTGCCTCCTTGATGAATAGTGCACGAAAAGGGGAAGGAAATATCTCCTCACACAACCAATGATAGATCAAATAAATGGGTGGGATAGACTCATTGGGTGGTTTCCCATCAATTTCAAGTAGTGGGACTTGTGATTTGGTGAACTTTTGATTGAGAATCAAAGAAATGAAGAACCAATCCCTACCCCCCCCTTTTCACCAAGTGCAGCTCGGTTTTTTTGAGGAAGAGAGGAGAGAGAGCTGATTTTGAGTAGTGCTCATTTGAGTCACTTAAGCTTTTAAGCACATGTGGCCCTTTTACTCGGTTGTTTTTCTATCGCGTATTTTTACTTAATTGACCCGTAACTTAACTTAAAGTTACGGATATATTTTTATTTTTCTAAACTCATTTACATTAATTTTTATTTCCTAAGGAACAATATTCTTAATTACAGTACCGTTTCTGCACTGTTTTTGACAAAATGCACCGTGAACCACTAACTGTACTTTATTTATTTTTGAAACTTAAGACTTATACACTTGTCATTTTCTTGGGCCTATATTGACTTGCTTGGCATATATTGGACTTTCTTATTCTTATTTCATCAATTATTTGTTTCTGGACTCTACCGGTTGCTTAAACAGCAGTACAAAATACCCGGTAGAAACACTATTCAATCAATTTTCACGGAAAGTGCCAGACTATACAATTTTTCGTTCTGAACTCATATTTGTCGTCAGAATTGTCAAATTATGTCTCTAAAATCATTTCTCTCTTTTAAGCTCTATCGGTTAATTCACAAAACTGTAAATTCTCCGGCAGAACGCACTGTTCATAACATAGTCATGATTACAGTCAAAATACTCGGAACCACTCACTGAATCTAATTATGGCATTTAAATCCTTAAATTAAATCGCTAATTAAGATTTACCATTTAGGGTCATTATAGCATGGGATTTTTCCAGTTTAACCAGTAATCTCAATTTCGAATCCTATGTACACAGCTATGTTAAAAAGTTGGTCAGTTGATGATTCTGTAGTAAAGAAATCTCCAACTTTTTTTTTTTCTTCATAAAAGAGATTGTTTAATATACTTGTATAATTAAGCTTCAATTCCTTTGGTCAATGCTTGTTTAGAAGCCTTGCAATCTTACAATTACATGAATCTAGAACCTCTCCCCCTCTATGACTTCCTGAACTAATATTAATGTATAGAGTAGACAAAACATCACTATCTTGTGTATGTCATTACCAATGTTTGACAATAAAATTCAAGCAACGAATATGCTTTGGCCTATAGACTTAGTACAAACAGCATTCAAGGTCCTAAATACTTGGATATTGCTGTTTTTAACCTTATTGCTTTGCTAGCGGATTAAATTATACACAATTGTTGACGTATGCTTGTAAGCAAATATGTTCACATACATTTTAACTATTCTTACATAATCCTCTGGACAGCAGATTAAGCTACAACTTTGTATTCAGAAAGTTTTTCAACAAGATTTTGTAATCCATTGTTTTTCCTCTTTTGCTTTTAAAGAGAAGTCATGACTGTAGGAGAAGCATTTTTGTCAGCTTTCATTCAGGTTTTGTTTGACAGGTTGGCCTCAAAGAATGTTGTAGATATTATTCTTGCACGAGACAATGACAAAGTCCTGAAGAAATTTCAGAAGACTTTGCTGCTCATTAAAGCAGTACTAAATGATGCAGAGGACAAGCAGGTTAAAAATGAGGCTGTGAGAATGTGGTTGGTCGAGCTTAAAGATGTGGTTTATGATGCAGAAGATGTTCTTGACGACTTTGCTACCGGAGTGCTGAGGAGGAGGTTGGAATCTGAATCTCAAACCACCTTTACTCAAATATGGAACCGTGTCCCAACTTCTCTCAATCCAAGTAATTTGATGTTTGATGTTGGGATAGAATCTAAGATAAAGGTGATCACGGAGAGGCTGAATAATCTTGCAAATGAAAGGCATGAACTTGGTTTAAGTGAGATTGCTGCTGGGTGTCCATTCAAATTCAAAGAAACATCTTCCATGGTGAATGAGTCCTACATCTGTGGGAGAGATATGGACAAAGAGAAGATTATCCGAGTGCTGATGGAGAATATGTCAAGCCATGGCGATGAAGAAATTATCTCGGTCATTCCCATTGTGGGAATGCCAGGTGTTGGGAAAACAACATTGGCTCAGGTTGTGTTTAATGATGACAAGGTGAATCTGCAGTTTGAACTCAAGGCATGGGTGTCTGTACCTGATGATTTTGATGTCAAGATCATAACAGGAAAGATTCTTGAGTCAGCCACTTCCAGAACCTGTGATCTCAATAGCTTGCAACAGCTTCAGGTTAACCTCAAAGCAGCCTTGAGAGGCAAGAAGTTTTTGGTTGTTCTGGATGATGTGTGGAATAAAAATTACAATGAATGGATTAAGCTGGTAGCTCCATTCAACGGAGGTGCTCCGGGAAGCGCAGTGATAGTAACAACAAGGAATGCACAAGTTGCTAAAATGGTGGGAACTGTTGAATCTCACTATGTCAACAAGTTATCTGAGAAGGACTGTTGGTCAGTATTTGTGCAGCATGCTTTTAGGAGTAAAACTATTGATGCAAATCAAGCCCTTGCAGAAATTGGTGAGAAGATTGCTCAGAAATGCAAAGGCTTACCGTTGGCGGCAACAACAATTGGAGGCATTTTATCCTCAAAGCATGATGAAGAGTGGGAGCATGTAATGAACTTTGAAATATGGGATCTTGCAGAGGAGGAAAGTGACATGCTCCAAGCATTAAGATTGAGTTATGATCAGCTTCCTTCACACCTAAAGCGATGTTTTGCATACTGCTCCATACTACCAAAAGGCTTTGAATTCGGGGAGAAAGAGCTAGTGTTGCTGTGGATGGCAGAAGGATTTTTGGAACAACAAGCACAGAAGCAAATGGAAGATGTGGGCCATGAGTACTTTCGAGATCTACTCTCTGCTTCACTTTTTCAAAGGTCAAGTAGCAACAGATCATTGTATGTAATGCATGACCTTATCAATGATCTAGCTCAGTGGGTTGCTGGAGAATCCTGTTTCAAATTGGACACTAATTTTCACTCACATGGACAAATAAAAAAGAGAATTTCCAAACGGGCTCGGCATGCATCTTACGTTGGTGGTGAATATGATGGTATTCAAATGTTTCATGCCTTCAAAGAAGCCAAGTCTTTAAGAACATTCCTCCCTCTAAAGCGTCAAAGGCTAGAAAAATGGTCCTACATAACTAATCAGGTTCCTTTTAAATTATTACCTGAGTTAAGATGCTTAAGAGCTTTGTCATTGAGAGGATATTTCATCAGTAAGCTTCCTGATTCAATTAGCAATTTGAAGCATCTACGCTACCTGAATCTTTCTTGCACTAGCATCAGAAAGTTGCCAGAATCAGTCTGCAGTCTGTGCAATCTACAAACATTATTACTGAAACACTGTTTCAATCTTGAGGAGCTTCCATCAAACATGGGTGATTTGATCAACCTACGCCATCTAGATATCACGGGAGCACATTCTTTAACAGGTATGCCCCATGGTATTGGTAAATTGACACATCTTCAAACATTGTCAAACTTTGTTTTAGGCAAAAGTGGGATCAGAGAATTGATGATGTTGTCAAATCTCCAAGGGATACTTTCTGTGTCCAGGTTAGAGCATGTGACCGACACTCGAGAAGCAGTTGAAGCTATGTTAAATAAGAAGGTAGGCATTGATGTGCTGAAATTGAAATGGAGCTGTTGTTTGAATGATGAGTCTCATATTCGAAGAGAAAATGATGTGCTTCAAATGCTACAACCTCACAAAACTCTTACAAAGCTTACTGTGAGGTGCTATGGTGGTATCAGCTTCCCAAAATGGATAGGAGATCCATCCTTCAAGAGTCTAGTGTTCTTAAAGTTGAGAGATTGTGCAAATTGTACAACTTTGCCAATACTTGGAAATCTCCATGCTCTCAGAGATCTTTACATCATTGGAATGAAAGAAGTATGCTGCATTGATGGTGGGTTCTATGGTGATGGTTGCTTAAGACCTTTCCCTTCCTTGGAGAGACTACATTTCATGGATATGGAAAATTGGGAAAATTGGTTCCCCTCTGGCAATAATGAGCAGAGTGACATATTTTCTTCTTTGCAGCAGCTTTTCATTGTGAAGTGTCCCAAACTTTTGGGAAAACTACCTGAAAATCTTCCTTCTCTCAAATATCTATTAGTTAAAGAATGTGAACGATTGATGGTTACCCTTTCAAACCTTCCTCTGCTCTGCAAACTGGAAGTTGAAGGATGCAAAGGCTTAGTTCTTAATTGCACAACTGAATTCATGTCATTGAACTCCATGGCTATTTCAAGCATCTCTGAGTTAACATCATTAAGGGAGGGGTTGGTACAAGGGTTCAAAAGAGTTGAAAAACTCAAAATTGTCAATTGTGCTCTTGATGAGATAGTTCTTGCTGATTGGTGGGGAAATGAAGTTTGGTCAGAGAAGCATCCACATGGTTTGTCATCCATGCTCAGATCAATTGAGATTAGAAATTTCAGTGTCATGAGATTTATCCCTAAAGCACTAATGTTCAACAGCCATTTTCTTGAACGCTTATGCATATGTAATTGTGATTCCCTAGTCTTTGTCACAACTGATCAACTGCCTCCCACTCTGAAATCATTGGAGATATCAAACTGTAAGAACTTGCAGTGTTTACTAGACAATGGAGAATGCTCTTCTTCAACAATAACTATGCAAGAGGACAATAACCAGAATAGTGGCACAAGCATTTCTCATCTGGAGTATATATACATTGGCTGGTGTCCATCTCTCACTTGCATATCAAGAAGTGGTGAGTTACCTGAGGCTGTCAAACTTTTGTTCATTTGGAATTGTTCAGAGCTAACATGCTTGTCAATGAAAGGCCAGTTACCTAAAAATCTTGAAAAACTGGAGATTCAATGCTGTCCAATGCTAGATTCAATCGCAAGCACTATGCATGGAAACACTTCCTTGGAATCTGTTCAGATATGGAACTGTGAAAACCTTAAATCCCTCCCTGATGGCTTGCATTGCCTTGTGAATCTAAAACAGATCAAAATTATTGGTTGTCCAAGTTTGGTCTCCTTCCCAGAAGAAGGTTTTCCCACCTCTTGTCTGACAGAACTTTGCATCATGAGCTGTGAGAAACTAGAGGCCCTACCAAACTGCATGCATGATCTCAAATCCCTCAAAGAACTGGAGATAGGATACTGTCCTAGCATTCAATATGTTCCTGAAGAAGGCTTTCCAGCCAACTTAACATCCCTTTGGATCAATGACCATAATGCCTGGGAAGCAATGTTCAACTGGGGTTTATACAAGTTCACTTTTCTTAGGGACCTCACCATCATAGGTGTAAGTATGCATATGCCACTTGAGGAACTGGGGACAATGTTACCATCCTCTTTGACCAGCCTCACTATTCAAGGATTTCCACAGTTAAAGTACATGTCTTCAAAGGGCTTTCATAATCTTACTTCCTTATCTAGCCTTGCCCTTAGAGATCTTGTAAATCTAACATCCCTACCATCCTTGGGGTTTGATTACCTTACCTCTCTTGAAGAACTTTCTATTTATAACTGTCCCAAGATTTTCTGTTTACCCAAAAAGGGCCTTCCTTCCTCACTTTTGGAACTCTATATTCAAGACTGTCCTCTGCTTAAACAACAGTGCATGAAAGATAAAGGGAATGACTGGTCGAAGATAGTTGACATCCCTTATGTTGAGATTGATGGCAAATTTATCTATGACTCGGATGACGAGTATTGAATTTTGACTAATTTCATCATAAGGTAGAAGATAAATTTATCACTACTTATTAACTATATCATTGGCTATGATGTTTTTTATAACATGATTTCACTTTCTTCATACTCCTCTCTTTCAATCTCAGATTTACCAGATAGAAGTATCTATGTCAGACTAATGAGTCAAGTCTTATTACAGACGATGGTCAATGATATGATTGAGGATGGCTACATGAACAACGAATCATCCTTCCAGGTATGGAATTTTGAAATTTTTCTTAAATTTAAATTAAATTACAGCAGCCAAAATAATAGACCATGCCTTTTTGCATACAATATCAAGGAAATCATGGTAATGTGTGGTCGAAATTCTGATATCTTTCAGGGAGTCTTGTGTATTAATCTTCTCATTTCAAAGAAAGCAACAAATAGTTTCAAAGTAGAATCTCTCTAAAATTAGAACCTAACTAGGTAACATTTATAGCTCAGACAAAAATTCCTGACTTGTGAAATTTGTTGCATCTGCTTTTCCAGAAAAGAAATATTCTGCTTGGCAATCATTTTTGAGCAAGGACAGAGAAGAACAATCAAAAATGCTGCAACCGTGTGACTATGGAAAGGATCGTGTGCGCATGTGGAGTTTTGGTGGTCCAAAAATCCTAGCCACTCGTTATAACAGAGCTCATTTTTTGGTGAAGCTTCTGTTTTAGGACATAAGTTTGTATTCAGATAATTTTGATTTCATTGCTTTGTTTCTATTTGCATGCTCATAACTCAATGGTTATAAGCTAAATCTTAAGGTTGGGTTGAAAAAGTACCCGAATCTCAAGTTGTTAATGGGATATTTGATTTTCTGTTTTAATTTTATATTCAGGTTGTTCAATGATATTTTAATGTTAATGTAGAGTTTGGGAAACATTGGTAGCTTAGAGGAGTTTAGAGAATTGAGCACATGGAGTTTAGAGAAATCACTCATATAATTCTGATTTCTCTCACTTCAGAAGAAACGAAGGAGAATCACCATGTAACTAATGAACCAGTCATATATTATCTCAGGTTTCAACTTTCACAGAAATGTGCAAAGTGTTAAGAATATTGGTAGAAAATATTGAGAAATCAAAAAGTATCAACTATGTTTTCCTTTTTGAAATTAATCTAATCGGTTTATCATTTCGCGATTAGTTCGATTCAGGACATGTTCGGGATTAAGGCTTTAAACTCCTCCCAAAAGATATGAGTTTTAATTTCCCTTCCCCTCAAGTGTTGTTAGGATGTTTGAATCCAAGAAGTTGCTTCTTCAATAACTCCATTTTAAGGAAAAGAGCATTTGAAACTCAATGCGTGTAGCTCAGTAAGTTCGATTCCCACCAAATAGGGCGAAATTTTTTAGCTGTAATTAAGCTCTAACTCAGAATTAATTATATAATCGAATTAAAGAGTCGAAATTTATGTGATTACCAGAGGTTCAAGTAGTTAAGGTCGGTATTATTTCAAGAAATAATCGAAGTCGGTATGAAAAAACATTTGAATACTTTTAGGGTTCAAGTAGTATCCCAAAATTGGCTTTTGGTAAAATAGACGGACTGAATTAAAATGTTGGGATTGAAAATAAACCATAAAGACTCGTGTTATGGACCACTTATGTGGTACCCACTTTCTATCCCCACTACATGGAGCATCTCATTCCATCACTCTCCCATAACTGCCCTCCACTACCAATAACCACCCACTAACATTGCATCATGCCATGAAGTCACCTGCAAACTACCCACTAGGAGCAGAATCTCCTAGTGCATTCATCTATATATAATCCCTTATAGCTAACAAAGGAGATCATCTCATAACTCATCTAAGAACTCATCTGATAACCAACCTACATACTTGTGCTCAGAGCACATCCTATTCACCGCAGGTGACTCACACACACACCACTTGTTCATACCATTGGACTTTGGCCTAAGGTGTAGGACTTCTCATTGCCTATCATCTTTACCATAAGCTTCGTAGATACAAATACTAGCTATCCTGGACCATTAATGTTCATTCCAGAACATTTGGCGCCGTTTGTGGGAATCGGTAAATTTTGATTCCCACTCTATTACCATTTGACGCATCAACGTCCCCGCACTGGACGGGCAACACTCCTGGTCCACCATACAATTGTAGAAGCCAAATGACTTCAAATAGAAAAAGCCGAGTTGTTGGCACTTTATCTCATTTTTTTTTCTACGATCTATGGGTTGACGTCCATGCAAGGATTATAAGCTAAGTATCTTCTTCTTTTCAGCATTTTTATCTCACAACTCCAACTTCGCATGTTTTTCATATTTCACCCTTGTTTTTGGTTCTCTTTCTTCAATATGTGATAAGATGCTACTTATTAAATCAAATACTGCACTTAAAAGGAGATAGTATTTTATTCTTTAAAAAAAAAAAAAGACAAATATTTTTCGAAATAATTTTGTCACGAAAAATTATAAGCGGAAGTCATTCTCTCTTTCTCATTTTTTTCCCTTGACCTTATGTGCACTGTTCACGTCTAAAGTAAAAAAAAAAAAAATGAAGTGCAGATACAGTTATTTTTGTAAAATGATGCAGTTACTTTATATTATAGTATCTCCACTAAATACAGTTATTAGCAATTATCCCACTAAGTGCAATAAGCACTCTTTTGATCTTGATCTTCATTTATTTGTTTTTAATTCACATCACTGAAGGCAGGGGTTAATGTACTTCTTTTTTATCTCACTAACTTTTGTTTTCTAAGGATGGATGTTTTTAGACAAGTCATCAAATATAGATGATGTGAGATGTAACACCAAGAAAGAAATCTCATTAAAGCTACAACAACAACAAACGCCGACCAGAACTAAACATTGAGCACAGAAGAATCAACCAAGACAAGACAACGTGAACCGGCCAGAAAAAAACACAATATAAGCTAAGTTCCCCCCCCCCCCCCCCCCCCCTAACTCAATCATAAAACATAATCTTATTTTAAAGGGCAACGATGAAGATAAGGATAGTTATTTAAAGTCAGAGTATTTTGTTTTTTGTTTTATTTTATTTTATTATTATTATCATTTTTTTCTCATATTATTTTTTTCTCTGAATATTTCTCGGTAAATATAGTATGAGTTGTGTACATGCTACCCCACTATGATGTTTTTTCAAGTTTATATCTTAAAGATTATTAATTGTGAACGTGATCAAGATATTTTCTGATTTCTAGGGGGCTTTCCAATGGATGAGTTAATTTTCCTAAATAAAAAAAAGGAAGTACAACTTTAGGGAAATATAAACTAAAGAGGAGATCTGGTTAATTACAAAAATCAGAGTACACAAAATTTCTTAAACTTATTAAAAATATAAATTTCCTGATAGACCTTGCTGTCTTTAAAAATTCGTATAAAATCCAGTTCAATGATTCAAAAATATATTCTTTCTAATCTGGAAACTAGACATCTGGGGCTTCACGTTCATATAAAATAATAGTGATTTGGAGTTCGTTTTCCCCTCGAAACATAACTCGTAAAATAAGAGATAAAATAGTGGAAATATCCCAAATGTCCTGGCTGGTAAAATTCATAATAAATCTATCTTTCAGAATTTCTTTGCAAGGTTTATATATAATGAAACTAGACACCTGGGGCTACGCGTGCATATAAATTATAAGAAAATCGGAGGTCCGTAGCCCCAGTACGACAACTTACAAAGTGCTCGCAAAGACTTTTCAAAACTCAGCATTTAGATAACATGTCAAAATCCTTTTCGCAAACGTTTCAACATCTGTTTCCAAAATACTTGCTGGTCATAAAATCGTAATGCAATAATAAAATCATAGTTCACAGTAATAAAAGCTTCTCAATTTCATACAGTCATCCATAAAATATCACATCAATAGCAGCATGCCCAAAACAGTAGAAGCCAACAGCAAATATCCAAGTCCTCAAAAGCTTTTACGTCCTCCTGCCATTTTGTAAAAATAGCAGCCCCAAAGGGGTGAGAGAAAATCCCAGTAGTGTGGCAACAAAACCATAATGCAACAATATTAACTAGGCACAAAATCATAAATAGTCACTTCAAACATTTAATCCTTTTCATCATATATCATAACGCGTATATAACGCCCTTTTTCCTTTACGCTCATAGCACCGTCGTGCGCGTAGCATCACAGTGGGTATTCCTAATGGCTCCCATGAAGGTGAATCCCACTGTGGAACCTATGCGGACTGAAGCCAAGTGTCCCCTCTCCTGGTACCAGGCATGCCTATATGATGCATGCTCAGTCACATGTCCTCAATACAAATATATATATATTCAAGATGTCATGAATCACGTATACATGCCATGTTATGCAATCGCACCCCACAAGAAAAATGTATTATGATGTAAAATGCATGCATATATCATATCATCCTTTCATATTCTTACCATTGGCTCATCATCATCATAACATACATAGAACAAATGTGAGCAACACATCACAATTCCATACACTAGCCAATAGTCACATTAGGTAATACCGCCTACACATACCTTGGTGCTTTTAAGTACTAACCAAACAGCAGTGTATAGGCCCAACGTTTCAAGAATATTGCGCACCTAAACATAAGTATACAAGTCAGAATCCTATTCTAAGGGAACTTCCAAACACTTCACACATTTATGTTTCTTTTATCATTAATTTCCCACACTGTTTTACCTTATTTCTTTCCCTACCATATTCTGACTTCCTAATATATTTTTTCCAACGTAATACATCCCAAAACAGAATCGGTTTTGAACTTTTCTTAAGAGAAACGTTTTCTGCCTTCATATAAATTTGTCATTAAATTTATACAGCACTATATTCCATAATTTTCCTAAGTTCCACATGCATACTATACGGTTTTCTCCATGCTTTAATTCCTACAACATTCTGATTTCTCCTAATACCATTCCCATTATGGTGCGCTAAAACTAAGCATGCTGTCCATAATTTTTACAGCGAAACAGTGGACAGTGGATCATCAAACAGCAGCGTCATCTCAGAAAATAAAAACAACATGCTGTCTAGTAAGTTGTTCAGCGAAACAGAGAGCATTTTTTTATTTATCTAAATGTAACTTAGTTCATATTAGGCTTTAACAAATAATTCTAGCTAAGGCTGCATGCATTTAGTGATTAAAACCTCCATAAAACTAATAAGATGATGACTAACATTTTATTTGTCTTCCCATACGAAACTATAGAACCAAAAATAGGTAAAAACTACATCCCAAGACATTCCACATTTCGGTATAGAGCAGTGGAGATTTTTAACCTACCTCTTGACGGGAATACAAGGGAAAATCGAGTTGGACAAAGAGTAGTAATTCAGCTCCTCCAATGAAGGTTGTGCGCACCAGACTGGGAAGAGTTTCCTAGCTTTAAAAGCCTACATGCAAAGGTCAGCTCCATTAACCCCTACGCCAAAAGGAGAATCAAAGAAGAAGGAAATTTATTTTACCCCCTTAAAGGATGAGCTTAGGCCGAGAGATATGGAAGAAACGGTGCTTGATGGAAGTTGCCTCCTAAGTTCACGATGGGAGTTAAGAATGATAGAGAGCTGAATTTGTTTCTATAGAGTTTTTCCTCTACTAGTGTCACGGTTCAAGGAAACCATATGAGTGATAATGGCTGGGTTCTCTGGTGAGGGTCTCGGGTTCTCTTGGTGAGACAAGAGGGTGATTTGAAATCCTTTACTTGATGTTCACAAGTTCACGGTTTTAGTGTGGAAAAAGAACAGAATAGCTTGGCTTGGCTGCTAACATCATCAGCGCTTGAGTGAGGAGGAAATGAAGTTGGGGATTTAAGTGTTGTTTTAAATTGGTGAAGTGTCCTCAGAAAAACTGAAGACTTCCCCCATTTGGAGCGCACAAATGGGGATGAGGTGTGACATGTTTGAGCCAATAAAATTGCATGCAAGGCTGACCACTTATCAACCATTGGATGCATGAAATAAAGTGAGGTTTATAGTTAGTCTTACAAGCAACCCTTATGCGTGAAAAATGAAAAGAGGGGTGCACAACTTTGTGTCATAAGAATAAGACTTTGATCAGAATTTTCTGATCAGAAACGATACCCAATGCGCACAAGGTGGAAGGATATACAGTGGATAACGCTTTGTGGCCATTTTAGTGAAATAAGGTTGAAAAGTAAAGGAGATTTCAGCAAGCAACGTCAGCCCTTTATGCTTCTTCCAAGCGCATGTGAGGAGAGATGAAATGTTTGCCTTGTGACTTTTAAAAGGGAACTTGATCAGAATTTTCGGATGCATTTTGTCTATTCTAGCGCACATAGATGGGGAGTAAGGATAGTATTTTGCCAAAAATGGACAGCTACCAATCAAAGGCTGACTAGATGGATTACTAAGGCTATTGATGAGATAAAAGGTGCATGGAATTGGGCTGCGCATGGATTTTTTTCTAATACCCTAAGGCTGCTGCCCCTTTAACATTTAGAAGCTAAAAAATACAGCCCACAATGACACTCAATAAGACATTAACCCAATAACATTTTCGATCCAAGTGTGTCCTTAAGTAACATCATATTTTCTTTTATTTTCTATGATACAATTATGCATTCCTATACTTTATAATTAATGTTTCTTATGCCTAAAATAAATCCTCACTTTATAAAATGCGTTGCTGATAAAAATGGTGAAAATTTAAGAAAACCGTATTCCTTTAAATATTAATATAAAATCGAGTTTTCAAAATATTTTTGTACCGTTAACGCAATCCGAAAGTAGACGCTTGGGGCTTCGCGTGCATATAAAATAATAGTAAATCGGAGTTCATTTGCCCCTCGAAACATAACTCGTAAGTTGTCCGTAAATCGTTAAAAATTCAGCATTTGATAAACGTTAAGAAAGTCCCTTTTCGCAAAACATTTCAGATTTCTTAAAGCAGCCGCTGTTCATAAAAAGACTTAAAGCAGAAATAAGTCATAGTTTTACAGTCATCCAAAAATCATCAAGTACCACATAATACAGTCATCCCAAGCTTAAAACAGTCAACAGTGAATAAATCCAGACAGCAGCAAAAATATAACAGAGTTCAACATCCAAGTCCTCAAATGCTTTTACGTCCTCCTGCAATTAAAATTGCAGCCCCAAAGGGGTGAGAATAAACCCAGTAGTGTGGCAACAAAACCAAATGCAACAGTATTAACTAGGCACAAAATCATAAATAGTCACTTCAAACATTTAATCCTTTTCATTATATATCATAACGCGTATATAACGCTCTTTTTCCTTTACGCTCATAGCACCGTCGTGCGCGTAGCATCACAGTGGGTATTCCTAATGGCTCCCATGAAGGTGAATCCCACTGTGGAACCTATGCGGACTGAAGCCAAGTGTCCCCTCTCCTGGTACCAGGCATGCCTATATGATGCATGCTCAATCACATGTCCTCAATACAAATATATATATATTCAAGATGTCATGAATCAAGTATACATGCCATGTTATGCAATCGCACCCAACAGAAAAATGTATTATGATTTAAAATGCATGCATATTTCATATCATCCTTTCATATTCTTACCATTGGCTAATCATCACCATAACATACATAGAGCAAATGTGAGCAACACATCACAATTCCATACACTAGCCAATAGTCACAGAAGGTAATACCGCCTACACATACCTCGTACGTCGAAACTTACTTTACCGATTCACAACGAAACAGTCCTACGTCTCAAAGATTTTTCGCACCTATTTTACATTATAATAAATCAGCATATGTTTCACTTAAATTTAATAATTTGACAACAATTCCTAAAGCCTACATATCCTTACATCATTCTGCTAAATCGGTTCCTTTTTCTAAATTATTCTTGACTTTCATTTGACCTTCTTTAATGCTAACCCGTGAAAAAAAACAGTGATCATTTCCACGTAAAACAGTGAGTAAACGTTGAGTATCTTCACCCAAAACAGTGAGCAAAACAGTGAACGTTTTTACTTAAAACAGTGAACGTTTTTCCAATAAAACAGTGAACATTTTCAAATAAAACAGTGGACATTTTACAGCAATGTTTTTCAACAACAGTGAGTAAAACAGCATCGTTTTTTCAGCGAAACAGTAAGCAAACAACAACATTTTTTTTTTAGCGAAACAGTGAATAAAACAGTAAGCAAACAACAACGTTTTTCACTTAACACAGTGGGCATTTTTTATCAAAACAACGAACGTTTTCCTTCAGTAAAACAGTGAATAATTTATGACAAAATAGTGAGCTAAGGGTCAACATATGATAACGTTTTCAAAGGAATAAATTTTCCTAAAACTTACTACTCTAGTAGGTGCGCTACAATGGTGCATAAGATGTTGTCGTCATAACTTTGTTTCACGGAAAATCCTAAATACATATATAACATGCAAACATTCCTACCTTTTTAATATTTAAGATCATTTTCGTTTTATCCCAAAAGCTTTTAATTTAAGACTCAAAACAGAACCTAAAGGCATAAAATTTACAAATGAAAGGCTATTTTCTAAGTCATGCTTCACTATTTCAAACAAGAGAATGGTGGAGGGATTTTCGTGCCTACCTCTTGGCGGAGCACAAGGTAAAACCGAATGGAACCAAGGGCACTACTTCAAGCTTTAATCTACTCAAACAGCAGGCTTTTCTCTCTAGGAACTATGGTGCACAACCAAGAGAGAAGATATAGAGACAGGATATCATAAAAAGAAGAGGCACAAATCTGGCATGCCTAGTATTAGTAATAACTGAACTGAGGAGAAAGTGGTAACTGGTGCGAAATTTACTGTACTTTACTCATTTTACTCACATAGGGAATCTAAGACGTGTCAGTTGGTTACAAATTAGTTGGTTACATATTTTTATTTTGGAACGCAAGGCAAGCAATAAAATAAATACCACAATTTCTGGGCAGTGGCATTAGTCGGTTATCACTTGGTCAATTTCCCCTAGTGTTTAGGAAATACATAAAATATTCTGGATATTTTCAAGATTCAAAAAATAAAATAAAAAATGGTAACTATGGAAACTTAAAAAAGAAAAGAAAAAACCAAATTTGGTGGGTTTGCTATTATTATCACTGTATTTAATCTTTCTTTTCGTTCCCTCTCTTCAATATCTGATGAGCTTATTCTTAGTTGCATATGATGATAATAGTTGTATCTTAATATTGTAAGGGAAGACATAACAAACCTAGAGAGGAAGATAGATAAAACTCATAAAAAAATATACAAGATAATGATAATGTGTCCTCTCTTTGTTTTGTTTTGACATTTTTATCAAAAAAAAAAAGAATAAGAAGAAGAAGAAAAAAAAAGAAAGACATGCATGGATTATTCTTTTAAAGATGAAGAAGATATAGTCATTTCCTTTAAGATGTTTTTTGTAGCAGGATTATCCTTTAACAAGATCACAAGGAGATTATTCTTTGACAAGATCACTAGACTGAAGGAACTCGGAACCCCAACTAAATTGTACCACTACTCCAATGTCAGAAAATGAAAGTTGTTGGGTAATCCGCCAGATGTGGTTACAAGAAAGCTCCATACAGGTCCTTGCATAGAGCGGAACTCGGAACACTAATCAATTGCACCACTACTCTGATGCTAGAAAATAAAGGTCATTGGACAACCTGCGAGTAACCAGGTGTGAAAATTCCAAGTTCTACATTATTAATTTTAAATATGTCTTCTTTTATCATTTGTATCAAAACCATGATCATAAATGAACCACATTTTTAGGTCTTAAAAATATGGTCGGACCACTTTTCAATTTAAAAATCAAAATAAGACATGCATGGATAATTATAATAGGCAATTATTCATGGCTTCTATAATTACATATCTCATTAATAATGATAAAGTTATTGGTACGTGGACCCGACTTTTCGGGGATGTAAAAGTCAGGATGTAATAGAATGCATGAAGTTATGGAGTATATCATTTGCAATTTATAATGGGTTATATCATTTTTTGTATTACCTACACGTCATTACGTTAAAAAGGAAGGCACTGTAATGTTATAGTTTAATATTGTCAAACTGAAAATCTATGTATAATTATATATATGTGTGATACATTTCTGGTATATGAGTCCTACATATAATACTCATTCATTATATATCGTGAAGCATGTTATAGCAATTTTTCAACAATTATTGGCAATGATCAATATCCCAAAGCAAGAAAGTGAAGTCAGCATATCAAGAAATCCAGAGCATTTATTAGTAATTGCTCCCATCATTAGTGTCCCAAATTTGGAAAATGAGCAAATTGCGCATTACAAGTTGTATCTTAACTTACTCTATCTTTTCCTTTTGTTTATAGACTTTTTTACTCTAACAATTGATTGACATCTTCATTGCAAGTTGCATGTTTCCTGTTTTTCAGGGGAAAACATATCTACTAGCATCATAAATCACGAATGAAGCAATCATAATCCGGCTACAAATAAAAGTCCCTTGCCGCCTTCAATGGCCTCTTGGGCACCTGTTTATTTCCTACTCGGGAGCAGGGCCAAAAGTCCCTTGCCGACTTCAATGGCCTCTTGGGCACCCGTTTAATTCCTACTCGGAAGCGGGGTCAAAAGTCCCTTGCCGCCTTCAATGGCCTCTTGGGCACCCGTGTAACTTGAAGTTTTATTATTATGTCATTTTGAATTTTTAAGAGTTGTTTACTTCTGTTTGGAACATTTCTGAACTAGTTATTGATCTTGAACTTTTGGTTTAATTGCTGCTTTGGATTAATGACTATAATTTTGGAAGTATCGAATTTTTCTGAAAACTGTTACCTTACGAGCAACTTCTAAGTTGTCGTTCTGGGGCTACGAACCTCCGGATGCAGCATAATTTATATGCACGCGAAGCCCCTGAAATTTTCTCTAAGAATCTGCAGAAATCAAATTTTTATGGCAACTGTACGAATTTTGAAAAATAACGCACTACAGCAGGTTTTGAGAAAATTTGCAGAATTCGCGAGCAACTTGCGAGTTCGAGTTCAAGGGGCTATTCATCTCGGAATCGCGCATATGTTATATGGACGCGAAGCCCCGAGTATCTAGTTTCACCGTAAAAAAGAATTATTTCTATCCGGCATCAGATTGATTTTATATTAATTTTAGAGAACAGTACGTTTTTCTGGTAAAAAGAGAAATTTCAGCTAGTGCTCCTCTTTGAAACTTCCGCTGTTTTCATAAATAAAAAAAATTTAAATACAAGGTTTTTGATCTTGATTAATCCATAAAAGATTCATGCTGTTTAGTGTTATTCACGCGTTATAAACGAAATTTTTCCGCTGCGACTCTAATACAAGTTAGCTTTAGCACGTCTCTTGGATGCATACAAGAGGGGTGCTACACTAATTGGTATCAGAGCAGTTTTGGTTCATGGATATTTGTTTTTGGAGGAATTGTAGCTGCATGCTTGCTGATTGTGATTGATTGTGATAACTCATGGTTTGATGTGTGATTGGTTAATTAACTCGTTAGGAATATGTTAGCTGAAATAGTTTGATCGATAAGATTATTTAGGGATAAGTGACTGAAGCATAGTTACTTACCCGAATTGAACTCGACTACCTATGTGAGATTGCTGTCATAAATAACCTGCAATGAGTCTGATTAGCTCATTTCGTGATATTGTGAGTGCAGAATCATGGCAGGAAATCGCGGTTCCACTCGGGGAAGACCAAGCAATGCAGAAGAAGACCTTATCACCACTGTCGGAGGACTAGCGACGTTCGTGCAGAACATGAGCCAGGAATGGCGAAACTATCAACAACAAAATCAGAATCAACCCCCGCCATTCGACCATGCGGAGGAAATTGCCAGGCGGAGATTGAAGGATTTCCGTAATTTCCAGCCACCTATTTTTGAAGGTGGAGATGATCCAGAGACTGCAGCTCGGTGGCTGCAGATGATTGAGCATGTATTTGAGCGCATGAGATGTCTCGAGGCTCAGAAAACTGAATACGCATCGTATCAGCTGATCGGAGAAGCCCTTACTTGGTGGACTAGTGCAAGAGCCCTGCTGCGAGCGCAGAATGTGGAATTGACATGGGCCGTGTTCAGACGAGTTTTCCTGGACAAGTATTTTCCTCAGGCCATAAGAAGGATGAAACACTCCGAGATGTTGGCACTGCGTCAGGACAACATGACGGTTACCGAATATATCTCTAAGTTCGGGCAACTAATGGAGTACGCCAACTTCGACCGCAACATTTATGATGAGCCATGGCAGGTGGAAAAATATGAGAGCGGGTTACATCCAGAGATCCGCAAGCTCATGTTGACCACTGCAAACCGGTCATTGCCTGAAGTAATTAACCAGAGTAGGCAGGCGGAAGCAATCATCAATGAGGCCCAGAACCTGAATAAGCAACCAACCCAGTCTCAGGGAGGAAGCAAAGTTGGCCGATTCTTCAAGAAGATTACCGGAATGGGTAAAGGCAAGAATCCTCAGATGCAAGCTCGAGCCGGAAATTTCAAGAAGAACAATGCTCCTGGTCAGACATCTACTGGAAGACAGAATTATGCTTGCCCTACTTGCGGGAAGAATCACACTGGAGTTTGTCGTCGAGCAAATAACTTGTGCTATGCTTGTGGACAGTCAGGACATTTTGTTTCCGATTGCCCGCAGAATCCTAACAGGAATTCTACTCAAGCTCGGGTATTCACCCTAGATGCCAATGAAGCTCAGAAATATCCGAACCTGATCAAAGGTAACGTGATTTTAAATGGTTATCCTATGTCTGTTATTTTTGATTCGGGTGCATCGGGCTCTTTTATGGCAAAACACACCGCTCTAAGAATAGGAATTACCCCGGCTCCATTGCCCTACGAGTTGAACATCAGTACTCCTACTGGAGGGCATTGTACAGCCTCAGAGATCTGCCGAGGTGTTATTCTACAATTTGAAGGAAACACGTACACCGTGAGTTTGGTGGTCCTACCGGTATTAAACTTCGATGTGATTATCGGAATGGACTGGTTGTCGGAAAATGGAATGACGCTGGATTGTCAGGCAGGGAAGGTCATTGTTCCTCCGAGAGATGGTAATTCTCTTTCTTTCTCTACTATTTCATTATTACAAGTTAGGAAAGAGCTCCTTCGAGGAGCTGCCGGATATTTGCTGTTAATGGAGTCCGAGACTTCAGTTGGCAAATCAATTCGGGATGTACCTGTTGTCAATGAGTTCGAGGAGGTGTTTCCGGATGAAATTCCTCGATTACCCCCTCATAGGGAAATTGAATTCCCCATTGAACTTATTCCCGGAGTTGGACCTATATCCATTGCTCCGTATCGTATGGCACCTTTGGAACTCAGAGAATTAAAGAAGCAAATAGAAGAGCTGCTGGCAAAGGAGTTCATTCGACCTAGTACCTCACCATGGGGTGCTCCAGCAATCTTGATTAAGAAGAAGGATGGTAGTCTGCGTCTGTGTGTAGATTATCGTCAGCTGAATAAAGTGACTGTGAAGAATAAGTATCCTCTCCCAAGGATCGATGATTTGATGGACCAGCTAAGAGGTGTCAGAGTCTTTTCTAAGATAGATCTGAGATCGGGATACCACCAAATCCGGGTCAGACCGGAGGATATTCCGAAAACAGCTATCCGTACTCGTTATGGTCATTATGAGTATCAAGTGATTCCGTTTGGATTGACGAATGCTCCGGCGGTATTCATGGATTACATGAACCGCATCTTCCGTCCTTTCCTTGATCAGTTTGTAATCGTATTCATTGATGACATTCTGATTTACTCTTCGAATGAAGAGCTACACGCAGAACATCTTAGGATGGTTTTGCAAATCCTGAAAGAGAAGCAATTGTATGCAAAGTGGTCCAAGTGTGAATTCTGGCTCAGTGAAGTTCAGTTCTTGGGACACGTGATTCAGCTGAAGGTATCGCAGTTGATCCCAGCAAAGTGGAAGCTGTCATGAATTGGGATCAACCCAGAACCGTGACTGAAGTAAGTAGTTTCTTGGGTCTTGCAGGTTATTATCGAAGGTTTATCCAGAATTTCTCACGTCTGGTGCAGCCTCTTACTCGTCTAACTCGAAAGGATGTACCTTTTAAATGGACTGAAGATTGTGAAGAATGTTTCCTGGAGCTGAAGAATAGATTGACAAGTGCTCCGATACTTACTATTCCTGATCCAACAAGGAAGTTCGAAGTATATTGTGATGCGTCCTTGAAGGGACTTGGTTGTGTACTGATGCAGGATCGGATGGTAGTGGCTTATGCCTCTCGGCAACTGAAATCTCATGAAGAAAATTATCCTACACACGATCTGGAGTTAGCAGCCACAGTGTTCGCTCTGAAAATCTGGAGACATCACTTGTATGGTTCTCAGTTCGATGTGTTCAGCGATCATAAGAGTCTCAAGTATTTGTTCGATCAGAAGGAATTAAATATGAGGCAACGCCGATGGATGGAATTTTTGAAAGATTATGAGTTTGAACTGAAGTATCATCCAGGCAAAGCGAATGTAGTAGCTGACGCCCTGAGTCGGAAGACTCTCCATACCGCAACCTTGATGATAGAAGAACTGAAGTTGTTTGAAGCTTTTCGAGATATGAACTTGTCGGTTATCAGGCGAAGGCGTAGTATAAGATTGGGCAATATTAAGATAGAAAATGAGCTACTCCGTAGGATCAAGGAGGCCCAAAGAAATGAAGAGTTAGTCCATGATCTGACCGGCATGCGAGATGTGTTATGGGATGAGAACGAAATGTTAAGATTCCAAGGTCGGTTAGTTGTGCCAAGTGCTGAATTGAAGTCAGAAGTTTTGCAGGAAGCTCATAAAGGAAATTATGCCGTTCATCCTGGATCTACGAAGATGTACCATGACCTGAAGACTTCGTACTGGTGGTCGGGAATGAAGCGTGACATTGCTGAGTATGTGTCTCGATGTCTGACGTGTCAAAAAGTGAAGTACGAACATCAGAGACCTTCGGGATTACTTCAACCTTTGGAGATTCCCGAGTGGAAATGGGACAGTATTGCTATGGACTTTGTAGTAGGACTTCCTCGTTCGAAAGATGGTTATGATGCTATTTGGATAATTATTGACCGATTGACGAAATCAGCTCATTTCCTGTGTTTTCGAACCACGTATAATACGGAGAAACTGGCAAGGATTTATCTGCGAGAGATCGTGAAGCTGCATGGAGTTCTACCAGTATAGTCAGTGATCGTGATCCTAAGTTCACCTCTAAATTCTGGGAGTCCTTTCAGCGAGCTCTCGGTACGCAATTGAGGTTGAGCACTGCTTACCATCCGCAAACCGATGGGCAATCTGAACGAACTATCCAGGTTTTAGAGGATATGTTACGAGCGTGTGTCTTAGAGCATGGAGGAAGTTGGGATCAGTATATTCCTTTGATCGAATTCGCGTATAATAACAGTTATCATTCCAGTATTCAGATGGCTCCTTATGAAGCTTTGTACGGAAGAAAGTGCAGATCACCTCTGTGTTGGACTGAAGTAGGAGAGCGAAGTATTTTGGGGCCTGACGTAATTCAGGAAACCTCTGAGCAAGTAAAGAAGATAAGAGAAAACATGCAGCGAGCGCAGGCCAGACAGAAGAATTACTATAACAAGCGCCATAAACCCTTATCCTTCGAAGTGGGAGATCATGTATTTTTGCGAATCACGCCCACATCGGGTCTCGGCAGGAGAATGAGAGTCAAGAAATTAAGTCCGCGATATTTGGGGCCGTATCTGATTTTGGACCGGATTGGCGAATCAGCGTATCGTTTGGCATTGCCGCCTAATCTATCAGGAATTCATGATGTATTTCATGTATCGCAACTGAGGAGATACCTCTCTGATCCGTCTCACATTTTGCAACCAGAGGAAGTCGATTTAAGAGAAAATCTGACGTACCATGTTCAGCCATTTCAAATTATGGAAAGATCCGTTAAGCAACTTTGTTCTAAGGAGGTTCCGTTGGTGAAGGTGTTGTGGAACAACAAATCCGCAGCCGAAGCTACATGGGAACGTGAAGATGAAATACGGAAACACTATCCTGAATTATTTAATGAGTAGGTAAGTTCGAATTTTGCGGACAAAATTCCATTTTGGTGGGGAGAGTGTAACATCCCACGTAAATAGGAAATATATTATGTTGCTATGAGAATTTTGGGTATTATGTTCTTGTATGTGCTTTGTGCTTTGATTCGAGTATATAATTATTAGGAGAAAATTAATTTGAGTTAGGAAGTTTCTTGAAATAAATTAATTAGTCACATAAATTATGTTAGGCATGAGAAAGCTAATTTAGAATTATAGCCATAAGTTATTAAAAATAAAGTAAGAGGCAATAAATTAATTAAATGAATTTAATTAGTGATGGGCTGAATTATAATATAAGAGGAATTAGCATGTTGGGCCTTGTTTGGGTGAGAAGGTCGCTGGCCCATAGGATGATGAGTATTAGTCAGCTTAATTTAAAAACATTGGGGCTTATTGCTGATGGGCTAATCTCAATTGATTCCATAAGTTAGTATGTTGGGCCACAACAATTGTTTTGACCTGCGGCCCAAGAGTCTTGGAGCAGCAACTCAACCCAATTCACTTCCCCATTCAATCCAATTTCCCTCATCTAAACTCAACCCTAATCCAACTCCTTTTCTGTTGTACGCCTAGGGGAGACCAACCTCAGAAGAAAAATTCTGACTTGATCCTCTTTCTGCAACGCTTCTGACCAGCCTCACCTCTTCCCCTGTGCATGCGCCTAGAGGGCAGAAAAAGCTGACCTTGCTTGTTATCCTATGCAAAGAGCATTCAACTTTATAGAGACTTCTCCATCAGCCTCCTCTTGTGTGCTCCAAGAGTGAGAAACATATGCCACAGTTCTGATTTCTTGGTTCACTTTTAAATCAGCCTCAACTTTTCCCCTCTTTCTCTCTTGTACGCTGTATGCAAGAGAATCAACATCAGTTTCCCTTCTTGTTGTGCGCTATCTGTTGAGAAGAAAAAACAAAGACCAGTGTCATCAACCTCACCAAGCCATCCTGAACCGTGACCTTTCTTCCCTCTCATCACCCAACCAAACTTGTAAAATTATTTCCTGATTCTGTTTTTATTTTCCCAAAGCCGCAACATCATTGGGGTTCAAATGGAAGAACGATTTTCACTCTTCCTTGGGTTTCTGTTGCAGAAACCGTGAAACCTCTTTTGAAGCAGAAACGAAGATTCAACGTATATCTCTTCCCTCTGTTCAGCCGTACCTTCCTCCTCAAGAAGCTGAGGCGTTGGTGGCTGCCTAGTGGTCAAACGTGTGAGCGACTTGGGGTAGCAACAAGCAGAAATCTGAATCCATCTCTTTCTTCCTTTCTGTTCGGTATCGAAGGTAAATCAAAGGCTGAACCTTTTAACTTTTGTTCTGTTGTGATCTGCTCCTGCTGTAAAAACCGAACCCCTGATGATTTTAAAAAAAAAATGTATCTTATGTTAAGATTTAAAAATACTGCTACCGGTGGTGAATAAAGTGCGTCTGGATTAAATCGATTAAATTTAAACAGTACGGTTATGTCTTCTCCGAATCTGCCGGATGAGAACTCTTAGGATTCCCTCTGTTTTTGTTGTTAAAAAAATCCCTTTTGGAAGTCACACAACCTTTAGGGTAGGACCCTTCTTGGCCGCGGGTTGTAAAGGATATTTTTAGGCTTAGGAAGTTTTGGTTTAATGTTTAGGAAAGCTTGAATACTATGCTGATTTTTCTGTTTGAAATTAGGTGTCGTTAATTCGTGAGTTGGACATTTTCGCTGCTATTTGGAGTTGGTATTGTGACGTTTAAGGTAATTGTGTGGAGGCTCTCCTATTTATACTTGCTAGAAGGAACACGAGACGTGATCGTGGCTCCATGATTTGATATACTTACGCGTATTAATATTGATCGTCTTGAAATCTTGTTAATCTTGCTACATATATATGCTGCAAAGTCTAGTTATGATATAAATTATATGATCTAGACATTCATGTGCATCATGACATTTTATTTAGTATGCGGTATACGTCACAAAGCATAGCATTCGCGCATCAATTTCATATTGCTGCTGAAAAATTATTTTTGAAAACTATGCATATGGATGAGCATGCACCATTTAGGCATAACCTACGGTACCAAGGTCTTGGGACAGTTGGCTTCAGTCCACTTAGGCCACGGTCGGATCCCTTCTTGAGAAGCCATCAAGGGTAATCCACTGTGCTTGATAGTACGGCACTTTAGTGCTATAACGTACTCTTGGCGTTCTTACGCATCTTGTTTAGCATATGCCAACATGTATATATATATATATATGTGATAAATCTTGTTATGTTAATTATTTCGGTTTCTAGCTTATGCTTCTTGCATTTTGGTATTGTCTCTCACTACTGGGAAATATTTCTCACCCCTTTGGGGCTGCTGTTTTCTGATGTAAAATGGCAGGGGGACGCAAAAGTATTTGAGGTATTGCTATGAGATGTTTGTGCCATTTTGTTGCTGGATTCATGGCTATTTTGTTGAGTGGTTGGCTGTGTTGCAAGAAGGATAACTTGAAGTTTTATTATTATGTCATTTTGAATTTTTAAGAGTTGTTTACTTCTGTTTGGAACATTTCTGAACTAGTTATTGATCTTGAACTTTTGGTTTAATTGCTGTTTTGGATTAATGACTATAATTTTGGAAGTATCGAATTTTTCTGAAAACTGTTACCTTGCGAGCAACTTCTAAGTTGTCGTTCCGGGGCTACGAACCTCTGGATGCGGCATAATTTATATGCACGCGAAGCCCCTGAAATTTTCTCTAAGAATCTGCAGAAATCAAATTTTTATGGCAACTGTACGAATTTTGAAAAATAACGCACTACAGCAGGTTTTGAGAAAATTTGCAGAATTCGCGAGCAACTTGCGAGTTCGAGTTCAAGGGGCTATTCATCTCGGAATCGCGCATATGTTATATGGACGCGAAGCCCCGAGTATCTAGTTTCACCGTAGAAAAGAATTATTTCTATCCGGCATCAGATTGATTTTATATTAATTTTAGAGAACAGTACGTTTTTCTGGTAAAAAGAGAAATTTCAGCAAGTGCTCCTCTTTGAAACTTCCGCTGTTTTCATAAATAAAAAAATTTTAAATACAAGGTTTTTGATCTTGATTAATCCATAAAAGATTCATGCTGTTTAGTGTTATTCACGCGTTATAAACGAAATTTTTCCGCTGCGACTCTAATACAAGTTAGCTTTAGCACGTCTCTTGGATGCATACAAGAGGGGTGCTACACTAGACATTAATGAGAGAGAATTCCTACTAATGTTCATCCAGAACATTTGGCGCCGTCTGTGGGAAAGGTAAAACTATCCTTACTCATTTTCTTGTGTCATAGCAAGCAACAACCGTGACGAGCGAGCGGTGGAGAATGAAGAAAACAAAGGAAACGGAAGATTCTTTTCGATCCAGTGGAAGGAGTCGGTCCTTGAATACCATTGGAGAAGCTTTGATTCAGTTAGTGGAGGATATAAGGAATAGGCAGCATCAAGAGGAGGACAAATGAGACATTGTTTAGAAGAGAGGAAACTTGGAGAGAATGGGCAACAATGCGCCAATCGGAGGAGAGGTTCTCTGTCTCCTCTTCCTAGTTATATTTCGTTGTCACATCCAACTGTGAGAGAAAATGGAAGAACAGAAGTTCGAAGAGGGCAATTTTCTCGAGAGTCAAGGAGTCCTCCAGAAAGAATAAGTTACCAGTATAGAGGACGAGGTGTAGGCCGGAGAATGGAGGAGCGGACATATGATGAACATGCTTGGGAAACAAGAAGAAGTCGGTAGAATCTAGGCGTGGAGGATGCGCAAGCAGAATAGGAACATTGGGAGGAAGGGCAACCCCAAGTAGGTCGCCCGTATTATACTCGTCAGGAAGAACGAGGGACAAATCAAAGGCGATACGAGGAGGCTGATAGAAGGAAGAGGCCAGAAGGAGAAAAATGGTATGCTAATCATAGAGGTGAGTTCCCGCCTGAAGAGTCTGAATATTACTATTGGTGGGGAGATCAAGGCCAGAGAGGAGGATGGCAACAGGCGGGTAATCCCGTAACCAATACGGGTTATCAGTATAATGGGCCTGGCCGGCCAGAGGATTATGGCATTCATCATTATGGAGGGAAAATGATGAATATAAGGCGAGAAGGGCCAGGATGGAATGAGCAGCAGTGGAGAGCACCACAGCAGATGCAAGCACAACAAGGGATTCATGTGCAGCCTATTAACCAAGGGCCATCAGGAACCCCTTTGTCTTGGAGATTAAGGGCGAAACCAATTCCGACTTGGTTTAAGCAACCAAATGACATGAAGGAGTATGATGGAAGCTCGGATCCCAAGGAGTTTGTGACGGTATTCCGGGCAGCGATGTCGCTATGTGGAGAGTCAGATTCTTTGTTATGTCGAAAATTTCCTGTTTTTCTGAGAAAACAAGCACTAGAATGGTTTACGTCTTTACCAGATAATTTAATTGATAGTTGGGCGGAACTGTCCATTCGGTTTACACAACAATTTGCCCATTGTGGATCTCAGCCTAAAACCATGCATAATTTATGCGGAATAAGGCAAAAGCCCGGGGAGAAGTTGAGAGAATATTATGAATGCTTTCAAGCAGAAGCTAGGCAAGTCAAGGGGCTAGAGAATCAGACGTACCTGTTGTTATTTACTAATGGATTACAACCTGGAGGTATGGCAAACTCGTTAGCAAAGAAGTGTCCGGCTACGAAAAAAGAGCTTTTAGAAAGAATCCGGAAGTACATTGATTTAGAGGAGTTTAAATCCTCTCAAAAGAAAATTGAACAAGGTTTCAAGAAGCAACGCATAATGGGAGGCTTGATAGACCCGCAGGAAGAAGGCAGTTTGAAGAAAGGCGGTCGCGGTTGGTCGGAGAAAGATTTAGAGAAGCATACAGGAAGGAGTTTACACCGTTGAATACTTCTAGAGCTCAGATATTGAAGGAGGTGATGTATACTGAAGTGAGAAACGTGCCAAGGCCGCCACTTATTCGGTCGAGTTATGCGCAGGCGAATAAAACAAAATGGTGTGAGTTTCATCGAGGGTATAGGCATTTTACAAATGATTGTTTCAACTTACAGAATGTTATTGAGAGGTTGATTAAAGAAGGAAAATTACAAAAATACATGAGAAGAGGAGAAGGAGAAGGATGTAAAGATGACAAATACAGACGGCCAGATCGTAGTCGTAGCCCGCCTGGAGGGAGAAGCAGAGAAGCTAATAGAGATCAAAAGGCAGGAGTACAAGTATCACCTAGTCAGGTTCAGGTGGGGCACATATGAACTATAGCCGGAGGACGAGCAGGAGGCGGAGAGTCGGGTAATGCCAAGAAAAAACATTTAAAGATATGCATGGCTATTTCTGAAAAGCCGCGTTTTAAAGAAGAAAGACGGGCAAACAAGTAGTGTTTGAATACTTAGATGATGAGATTTTGGATCCGGAGCACGACGATCCTTTAGTGATTTCAGGATTACTAGCAAACTATCGAGTTGATAGAATGTTGGTAGATCCGGGGAGCTCGGTAGACATCATATTCTGGGATGCGTTCAGAAGAATAGATGTGGATTGTGATCAGTTGGAACCATGCGGGGCTGATTTGTTAGCATTCACAAGAGACAAAATTAAGCCATTGAGATATATTCCATTGAAGTTAACTTTAGGAAAGACGCCTAGACATAAGACAGTTACTTTGTCATTTACAGTTGTAGATTTGGGGTCCGCCTACAATATTATTTTGGGAAGACCGTTTACGAAGAAGTTTAAGATCTTCTTGTCAATATATCAGTTGGCTATGAAGTTTGTGGCCAAAGATGGGAATGTAGCTACGGTGAGGGCTGATCAAGTAGTTGCTCGGAGTTGTTATAATATGAGTCTAAGAATTCCACAGAAGGGTAAGAAAAGAAAAATGAAAGTAGAGCTAGAAGGAGGAAAATGGAAGGAGGAAATACCAGTAGATAGAGAAAGAGGAGCAAGTAATGGTAGTAGGGATGGATCCTCGAGCGGAAGATAATGGAGAGAAGCTAGAACCCGCTGGGGCGATGGAAGAAGTTCAATCGGGGATATCTCACGAGCAGTTTACAAAGGTAGGTTCCGAGCTGGAACCAGAGGTGGCAGTGGGCTTAAAAGAGTTGTTGAAAAAGAATGCTGATCTTTTTGCATGGAAACCCTCAGATATGCCCGGAATGGATCCCGCTTTGTCTTGTCATCGATTGGCAATAATTCCAGGTGCAAAGCCGATAGCCCATAAGAAGAGAAGATTTTGCTCAGAAAGGAGGAAATCAATTGAAGAAAAAACAAAGGAGTTGTTGGAGGCAGGGTTTATTAGAGAGATAGAATATGTTACGTGGTTAGCCAACCCAGTGTTGATTAAGAAGACAGATGGGAGATGGAGAATGTGCACAGATTATACAGACTTGAATAAAGTCTGTCCTAAAGACCCATTTCCACTACCGAGTATTGATCATCTGGTGGACAGGGCATCCGGGTATAAGGTGTTGTCTTTTATGGATGCATATTTCGGGTACAATTAGATACCCTTGTGGAAGGAGGATCAGGAGAAAACAACGTTTATAACTCAGAACGTAGTGTACTGTTACACTGTGATGCCATTTGGGCTGAAGAACGCAGGAGCAACTTATATGAGAATGATGAACAAAGTGTTTAAGGAGAAAATGGGTAAGTTGTTAGAGGTGTACATGGATGATATGATTGTTAAGTCGGGGGACGATAGGACGCATTTGGAACACTTGCAGGAAGTGTTCGAGCAAGTCAGAAAGCACAATATGCGTTTAAATCCAAATAAGTGCGCTTTTAGAGTTCCAGCAGGAAAGTTTTTAGGTTTTCTCCTAACAGAAAAGGGGATTGAAGCCAATCTAGACAAATGTAGAGCAGTGATGGAAATGAAGAGCCCGGAGAATATTAGAGAAGTCCAGAAGTTGAATGGGCGAGTAACGGCTTTATCCATATTCTTGGCTAAGTCAGCACATGTGTCGTTGCCGTTATTTCAATTGTTAAAAAAGGGTTGTAATTTTGTATGGACAGAGGAGTGTGAAGCCGCGTTTCAGCCCTTCAAGAAAATCTTAGCTTCACCACCAACTCTTAGCAAGCCGGAACCAGGCGAGTTGTTGTTTTTATATTTGTCTGTTTCACAGGAGGCAGTAAGTTCAGTTCTTGTCCGAGAAGAAAAAGATGGAAGGGAGAAACCGGTATACTTTATAAGCAAGGTACTGCAGGGAGCGAAAGTAAGATACCAGCACGTAGAAAAAGTGGTGTTTGCATTGTTAATTACAGCAAGGAGGCTTCGACAATATTTTCAGTGCCACCAAGAAGTAGTCAGAACCAATCAGCCAATAAAGCAGATGTTGCATAAGCCGGATCTTACAGGTCGGATGGTGGCATGGGCAGTAGAGCTATCTGAATTCAGCATTAATTTCGAAGCACGTAATGCGATCAAGGCGCAAGCTTTGGCAGATTTTGTGGTAGAAATGACGCACCCCAGAAGTAAGCAAGAGAATGGTTGGTGGAAATTATTTGTAGATGGGTCATCCAACAAAAGGGGCAGTGGAGTAGGAATTATAATAGAAAACCCGGAAGGAGTGACAGTAGAGCATTCGTTGACGTTGGAGTTTTCCACAAGTAACAATTAGGCGGAGTATGAGGTAATGATTGCCGAGTTAATTCATGCAAAGGAGCTGGGAGCAGAATGTTTGGAGGTATACAGTGATTTGCAGTTGGCAACTTCACAAATTAGTGGGGTGTACCCGGCTCGGAGGGAGATCATGATCAAGTATTTAGCAAGAGTACAAGAGTTGATGAGAGAATTTAAAGAGATCCGGGTGGAACACATTCGGAGAAACGACAATGTTCGAGCAGACGTTTTGTCAAAATTGGCAAGCACTAAAGCCACAGGAAACTTGAGGACAATTATACAACAGAGCATTCGGGCTCCGAGTGTAGTGTCAAAGGCGGAATCAGGGGGCTAGGGTGGGCCACCGCCCCCCAAATTTCAAAATATATATATATATATATATATATATATATATATATATATATATATAATAAAATTTAAATAATATTATTAAATTATTTGTTTTAAAAATTTTATAATATAAAATTACTCCTCATAACACCATCAATATCATACTACACTCAATCTTTTTTTTTTTTTTCCCAACCCATTTTTCTCTTTCTCAACTTTATTTATATGCAGTTTGTTTAAAATGTTTAAAGCCACATGTGAAGTTCTTGATAATATTTCTAATGAAGGAAAGACAACATCACATCGTGGAGATGCAGATAATGCATACTCATCATTGTTGACATCTTTTGATTTTATCATCATATTGCACCTTATGAAAGAAATTATGGGTATTACTGATGTCCTTTTCAAGCTTTGCAACGAATGTCTCAAGATATTTCAAATGCTTTACATCTGGTTTCAACTACAAAAGAGTTACTTCAGAAATTAAGAGAGACAGGTTGGGAAGCTTTCTTGGTTCATGTTCAAGAATTTTGCATAAAACATGACATTGACATTCCAGATATGAGTGCAAAATATATTGGAAGGAGAGGTCGTGCTCGAAATGAACAAGGTGTTTTTTCTACTGAAAATTTTTATAGGGTAAATGTCTTTTGTGCTACAATTGATTATCAATTGATAGAATTAAATAGCAGGTTCAATGATAATACTATAGAATTACTTGCTTTGAGCATGGCTTTAAATCCAAGAAACAGGTACAAGTCATTTAATAGTGATGATATTTGCAAACTTGTTGATAAATTTTATTCTAGAGATTTCACAGAAGAGGAAAAATTGCATTTGAAGATGGAGTTACAACATTTTGAGCTTGACATTCCTAAACATCCAGATTTGATTAATTTATCAACTACATCAGAATTATGTCAAGGGCTAGCAAGAACTGGAAAGTCTATTATTTACCCTCTTATTGATAGAGTGATTAGACTTGTACTCACTCTTCCAATTTCTACAGCAACTACTGAAAGATCTTTCTCATCTATGAAGATAATCAAGACCAGGCTTCGAAATAGAATGGAAGACCAATTTCTTGATGATTCTTTGATTACATACATTGAAAAAGAAATTGTTTTGAGTTTTAGCACGGATTCAATTATAGATGAGTTTAACAATATGAAAACACGTAGAGTAAGAGTTAAGTGAAGTGATCTTAATTTTTGTAATAGATTTCTTTCAATTTTTTTGCATATTAGGTCTGAATTGTATTTGAAGTACTTTTATTTTTGAAGAAGTATTTTTATTTTTTGCCCCCTCTCAATAAAATTCCTGGGTCCGCCACTGTGTAGTGTGGATGGTAGAGGAGGTAGATTGGAGAAGTCCAATCCAGGGCTTTTTAGAAAGAGGAAAGGAGCCCAGAGAAAAAATGGAAGCAAGTAGGCTGAGGAGAAGAGCGGGATGGTTTGTAGTGATAGAAGAGCAGTTGTATAGTGTAAGAACATGCACCGTTAATTTAGGAAATTAAATTGATTAAATATTAAAATTAGGAAATAATTTCATAATTGACCCTAATAATTATTATAAGGCTTAAATAATTATGGTAAGTGATTATATATGCTGAAAGTCGCTTTTCTGACGAAAAGTGCAGATACCGGTTTTGCTTCACGGTAAAAATGCGTACCGATAAAGTATCCCGAAAAATTATGAAAACTATGTATATGTCACTAGAATAATATATAGGACTCGCATAACAAGTTTCAGGTCAAAATAAAGAGAACTGGTGCTAGAACTGATACTGGCTATGTAAAAGCGCGTACAGGAAAAGTACTGAGAAAAATAAAATAAAAATATGAAAAATCTTATAAAAATGAGTAGGTTCAGATTTCTAAGTTTGGGATTAAAATGCTAAGCGTAGCTATTATTGCTAATACAGTGTGGTTAGACTTGATGAGGCTATAAATAACCTTTGGCACAAAGACCTAGGTTTATTCTGATTGCCTCCAACGTGAAATTCTGAGCTTGTGAGTGCAATGATAAACCCTTGGTTTAGCATAGTTCTAGGCTTAAATATACTTGAAATATATCATGAATTGCATGGAAATTAGGGTTTTATACCGTAAAATCACAATAATTGAATATATTGCTAACATCTTGTAATATTTCTGATTTCAAGGGATTTTAACGCGCATTATAAATTTTTAGAGCCAAAGGAATGCAACTTGATGAATCAAAGCCTCAAGGAAGCAAGATTTCAAGTGCGTACCAGTTGAAGGAGGATGTTTTGGCGTCCAAGAAGCACATTTAAAGGCTCAAAATGAAGAAAACCACAACAACTCCCTGGACCAGAGCGTTTTGGCGGCCAAACAGAGCGCCAAAACGCTCCAGAAGCAACAAGATACCTTTCGAAGAGGACGTTTTGGCGCCCAACAGCACGCCAAAACGCCCATAGGCAGACAACAACACACTGTGAGAACGTTTTAGGGCACAACAGCACGCTAAAACGTCTATGCACAACCATATCTAAATCCAAAAGAGATCTTATATCTTTATCAAGATATGCATCAGATTTTACAAATAAATACAAAGTGGAAACAAATCAATCTTGATTGAGAATAGATATGAATCCATGGGAAGATACGATGGAAGATCACAACAAAGATTCAAAGCTCAAATCTGTCAACCAATCTTCAAGATCTTAAATGCAAAGAGGAAACAATTATAGAATCAATTATAAATCTGATACAGATTCGTTGGGAGATGCAATGAAGAATGTGGCTTTGAAGATTATAAATAAGGAGCTTGGGGTCAAGACCAAGACACCCATTCACATGCTCATTCATTACAGTCACAAGTCCAGAGAACCGGAAGGAGGAATCCTGTTGCGGAGCACTGGAACACTGAGGAACCAAGTCAACATCACACCAATGGAGGCTTGGGTTCTCTTTTCTTTACCATTGTTTTTCAATTCAGTATGCTAGGCTAGATTTTTATGTAGTTAAGGGTAGATGGAACCCAATTGAATCTTTATGTTCATGAATTAAATTGTCTCTGAATTCTTTTCTTTTTATAATTGAATACATTTATCTGTTTTTAATGCTTTCTATGAGTTTGCTCCTTATAGAATGATTTTGGGGAATTGTATGACAATAGGGATGTTGGTGCATGAACCCTGACTTGGTAAATTTATCATAATCCTTGTGATCTAGGGATATACATAGGGTAATTATGCAATCTTGGAATTCTTGATCTTAATGCATGTTTTCTTAGGGAATAATCGGGGAACTAGCGTTCTTTCAAGATTACATAGATTTATGGTAACAAAGAATTGAGCCGTAATTAACTTAGAAAGAATTGATTGGCAATATATTAAGAAACAAGTTCTTGACTCTTTAATTTATAACATATTGAGGATATTGGGGGAAGTCGAAACCTTAACTACACTTGTTTTAATTCTTAATCAATTATCATCTTTTCACATATTCTTTTTGATTCTGAGTTTTTATTTTATTACTTGTCTTTAATTTTTAAGTTCTTTAGTTACAAATTCTCTCAAAACCAATTCTTGATTGTCCAACTAAAACGTGATTAGCTAACTAGTGCTTGAAATTCCGATCCTTGTGGGAATGATCTCGTACTCCGGTACACTTTATTACTTTACGATCAGTGCACTTGCCGAGTCGCAATAAGTTTTTGGCGCCATTGCCGAGGATCAAATTCTTCAACATTAGAAGTAACTAATTAACTTTTAGATTGGACGTTTTTATTATCTGCACTTTAAACATTTTTCAAAAATATTTTTCTGCATCAATTTTCTGCATATTTATTTTTCTGCATTCTTTGTTTATTTTTATTATTTTTCTGTTTTTCTGTTTTTTCTTTTTCTATTTTTTCTGCACATCTTTTCAATCTTAGTTTATGCGAGGTACTCTTAACCCGCGAATTTTGCAGTTTGATCCTGAGATAGAAAAGACAGAAAGGAAACTTAGAAAGGACGCAAAAGAAAGAAAAGAAAAAGAAGAGAAAGAAGCATCAAGTTCGATGGAACCTAATGAGGAACTGATGGCAGAAAACAATCAACTCGCTCCAAGGACTTTGGAGGATTATATGACTCCAGCCCGAGTTCCGCAGATGGTGCGCATTGTTAGACCGGCCATAGAAGCTAACAACTTCGAGCTGAAGCCGGCGCTGCTACAACTGATTCAAAAAGAACAGTTCGCTGGAGGAAGCACAGAGAACCCCTATAGTCATCTTTATGATTTCCTATTTTACTGCGATACATTAAAAGTGAATGGAGTTTCTCGTGACGCTATCTTGCTCAGACTATTTCCATGCCTACTGAAGGATGATGTAAAAACCTGGCTGCAGTCTCAACCTGAAGGAAGCATAACCAGTTGGGATGATTTAGCAAGGAAATTCTTGGCCAGATTTTTCTCAGCTTCAAAGATGGCAAGACTCGAATCAGGAATCACCTCTTTTGAACAAAAGGAAAGCGAATCTCATTACGAGGCTTGGGAGCAATTTAAGGGATTACTCAGGAAGTGTCCTCAACATGGAATTGAAGCATGGGAGAAAGCAAGAATCTTTTTCCAAGGGATGACGTCCAACACAAGAACACTGGTAAATGCTGCTGCAAGAGGCTCCTTGAAAACTAAAACTCCAGAGGAAGCGCTAGAATTGTTGGAATCCTTAGCTTCTCAAGAATTTGACAATGCCCCAGTTGCACAAAGGAGAGCAGGAATTCTGAAGCTCGACGGCTTTGATGCAATCTTAGCCCAAAATGAACAAAAGCTACAAATGCACAAGAAACAACAAGAACAATTAGATGCTCTTACTACAATTTAATATTTCTCAAGTTTCTTCTATTAGTAATTCTCAAATTAACTGTAGTATTTGTGCAGAGGCTCATGCGATTGAAGATTGTGACTACATGAGAATAGCAGAAAAGTCACCAGCGGAGGCAATGGTATCTGGTACGATCAAAAAAACCAGAACAATCCTGGAAGAAACCAATATGGTAATCAAGGGTGGAAAAATCCTAACCAACACCCTGGGTTTAGTTACAAATCAAGCCATCAGCTAAACACTCCTTTGCTATTGCAACAACAACCTCCACCTCAAGGCAACACTTCAGAATGGGAAAGGGCTTTTGCACAGCTGCCCAAGACCACATCAGACTACATTCAAAACGCAGATGCCTTCAGAGATGAAACACGAGCATCATTCCGGAATCAAGAAGCTTCTATCCGCAATCTGGAAACTCAAATAGGCCAGCTGTTAAAGCAATTTGCGGAATAAACGCATGGCACCTTTCCAAGTAACACCGACACGAATCCAAATGCACAATGTAATTCAATTGTTACCAGAAGTGGGATCGTGGTCCAACCTGTAGAAAAGCCGCCAGTGGAGAAGAAGAAAGAAGTAGAACCTGAAGCTGAAAAAGAGAAAGAAGAAGATGCAGGAGAAGCTGAAAAGAGCAGTCCAGAGAAGAAGCTGTTCAAATGGGAGAAAAAGAAAGCTCTAGACCGGCAACCAAAACTGGCAAATCCATCTCCCTATGCACAAGTGCCATACCCTCAGCAGTTGAAGCAAGAAATCCAGAAACAACAATACACCAAATTTCTGGATATCTTCAAGAAGCTGCAAGTGAACATTCCTTTCGCAGAAGCCCTGGAAAGCATGCCTAACTATGCGAAGTTCATGAAAGACCTTCTGTCAAAGAAGTGCAAGCTGAAGGAGTGCGAAACAGTGGCCCTGACAGAGGAGTGCAGTGCAATCATCCAGAAGAAACTTCCTCCCAATCTAAAAGATCCAGGCAGCTTCAGTATCCCTATAGCAATAGGAAATATTGAAGTAGGAAAAGCACTATGTGATCTGGGAGCGAGTATAATCATGATGCCACTATCCATGTGCAGAGCTCTTGGAATCAAGGAGCTCAAGCCGACAACAGTTTCTCTACAGTTAGCTGACAGATCAATCAGACGACCAGATAGGGTAATTGAAGATGTTTTAGTTAAAATTGGCAAATTTATCTTCCCTGCAGATTTTGTAATTCTGAATATGGAAGAAGATGCCGAGATTCCCCTTCTGCTCGGGAGGCCATTCTTATCCACTGCAAGAGTAATGATCGATGTGGAGCAAGAAAAACTGATGCTGAGAATGAACGAATAAACAGTCACCATTGATGTCTTCGAATCAATGAAACATCCATCAGACGAAGGAGACTATTTTGTGGTTGACATAATACAAGAAGCAATTGATGATACGATGAAACAGGAGAGCTCCCCACTTGAGTTAGAACAAATCAATGATGACGCTGAAGAAAAAGAACCAGTGGTGGAAGAATTAGAAAGAAAGAAAGATGACATCCTTCTTGGAGCACCGAAGGTGGAGCTTAAGGAGCTACCTCCAAATTTGAAGTATGTTTTCCTTGGTAACAAAAACACATATCCAGTCATCATCAGTAATGAGCTGTCAACCATGGAAGAAAGAAAACTTCTCAAGGTGCTGAAGAAACACAAAGCTGCAATAGGATGGTCCTTCTCCGATTTAAAAGGTATAAATCCTTCCTTTTGTAATCATAAAATCCTAATGGAAGATGATATAAAACCTGTTAGGCAGCCGCAAAGGAGACTCAATCCAACCATGAAAGAAGTGATAAGTAAAGAGGTAGTTAAACTGTTAGATGCAGGGATGACCTATCCTATATCCGACAATGCATGGGTAAGTCCTGTACAAACGGTACCCAAGAAAGGTGGAGTCACCGTGGTAAGAAATGAGAACAACGAGTTGATTCCAACAAGGACAGTAACCGGGTGGAGGATGTGTGTTGACTATAGAAGACTTAATGCAGCCACTCAGAAGGACCACTTCCCAATTCCTTTCTTGGACCAGATGTTGGAGAGACTAGCTGGCCATGCCTTCTACTGCCTCCTGGATGGGTACTCGGGCTACAACCAAATAGCAGTAGCTCCAGAAGATCAAGAAAAGACAACATTTACATGCCCCTATGGAGTCTTCGCTTACCGGAGGATGCCCTTCGACCTGTGCAACGCTCCTACAAATTTTCAAAGGTGCATGTTATCTATCTTTTCTGATATGATTGAAAAATCTATTGAGATCTTTATGGACGATTTTTCTGTTTTTGGCCCCTCTTTTGACATTTGTTTAGAGAATTTATCTTGTGTTTTACAAAGATGTCAAGAGAGTAATCTTGTTTTGAATTGGGAAAAATGCCACTTCATGGTAAAAGATGGCATAGTTTTAGGACACAAGGTGTCCAAAGATGGTATAGAAGTTGATAGAGCTAAGATATCTGTTATTGAGAAACTTCCCCCTCCCTCTAACGTTAAAGGCATTCGAAGTTTTCTCGGTCATGCAGGGTTTTACAGACGCTTTATCAAGGACTTTTCCAAGATAGCAAAGCCACTATGCAAGCTGTTGGTCAAAGATGAGGAATTCAACTTCACAGATGAATGTTTGTTAGCATTTAATATTTTAAAAGATCGATTGACCACTGCACCTATAATCACTGCACCATATTTCACACTACCTTTTGAATTAATGTGTGATGCTAGTGATTATGCTATAGGAGCTGTCTTAGGACAAAGAAAGAATAAATTGTTGCATGTGATTTATTATGCTAGTAAAATTCTGAATGATGCACAAATGAATTATGCAACCACTGAAAAAGAATTACTAGCAGTTGTCTATGCATTTGATAAATTTAGACCGTATTTGCTGGGGTCTAAAGTAATTGTTTACACTGATCATGTTGCTTTAAAGTATTTGTTGAATAAGCAGGATGCAAAGCCACGATTGCTTAGGTGGATGCTACTCCTTCAAGAATTTGAAGTCGAGATCAGAGACAAGAAAGGTGTGGAGAACTTGGTGGCTGATCACCTCTTCAGAATTCAAGAGAAAGATCTTCAAGATGGACCTGAGCTGAAGATCAGAGAAGAATTCCCCGATGAGCAAATTTTGGCCATCAATGTTATCTCGAATCTACAATGGGAAGAAGTAAAGATCACAAGTACACCTCCATGGTTTGCGGATTTTGCAAACTTCAAAGCAGCAGGAGAAATTCCAGTAGACTTCACATGGCAACGAAGAAAGAAGTTTCTACATGATGTCAAGAAATACCTATGGGATAAGCCCTTTCTGTTCTACAGATGTGCTGATGGAGTAATAAGGAGGTGTATTCCAGAAGAAGAAATGAAGGACATCCTGTGGCACTGTCATGGTTCAAGCTATGGTGGACACTTCGCAGGAGAAAGAACAGCCGCAAAGGTGCTAATGAGTGGCTTTTATTGGCCAACACTCTACAAAGATGCAAGGAAGTTCGTGGAATCATGTGATAGATGTCAGAGAACGAGGAATATCTCTAGAAGACATGAAATGCCCCTCAACAAGATATTGGAGGTTGAAATCTTCGATGTGTGGGGAATAGACTTCATGGGAGCCTTTCCTCCCTCATATGGCAACAAATACATCCTTGTTGCGGTTGATTACGTCTCCAAGTGGGTTGAGGCTGTTGCCTTTCCTACTGATGATGCTCGGGTGGTCATCGCGTTCTTAAAAAGAAATATATTCGTTCGATATGGAGTACCACAAGCAATCATAAGTGATGGTGGAACACACTTTGACAACAGACAAGTGGAATACATGCTGGCTAAATGCGGAGTGAAGCATAAAATTGCAACACCATATCATCCGCAAATAAGTGGCCAAGTGGAGATTTCCAACCGAGAGCTGAAGCGAATCCTGGAGAAAACAGTGGGAAGTTCGAGAAAAGATTGGTCCAAGAAACTTGATGATGCACTATGGGCATACCGGACTGCATTCAAGACACCAATAGGTATGTCCCTCTTCCAATTACTGTTAGGGAAAGCTTGTCACTTACCGGTAGAATTGGAACACAAAGAACTATAGGCAATCAAGTATCTGAACTTCAACTCCAAGACCGCAGTTGAAAAATGATTACTTCAATTGGATGAGCTCGACGAGTTTAGACTCTCTGCGTACGAGAGTGCAAGCCTGTACAAAGAGAAGACGAAGAAGTGGCACGACAGGAAGATCCTGCCTTGAGACTTTAAGGTGGGGAATCAGGTATTACTTTTTAACTCTCGCCTCCGTCTCTTCCCTAGGAAACTAAAGTCCCGATGGTCGGGACTGTTCATCGTAAGGAACATGAAATCATATAGAGCAGTGGAGATTAGTCCGCTGGATTCCGATAGAAGCTTCACAGTGAATGGTCAACGGCTAAAACTATACATGGGAGGAGAAATAGACAGGGGAGCAACCACCGTTGCCCTTGTAGAGGTAACTTGAACCTGGTACGTCAGGCTCGTGACATTAAACAAGCGCTAATGGGTTGGCAAACCCACAGTTTGCTGTTTAAATTTTTTATTTTATTTTAATCGTTTATTTTCAAGAAAACTAAACAAAAAGAGATAGATAAGTGAGACCGAGGTCGTGGCTAGGTTTAGGAAGAAGAAACGACGACTCAAGAGGCTAAGGTATGAACTTTTTAAGATTAATATAAAAATGTTCCTGCCTTCTAGCGTTTTAACGCTCATCAGATCGCCAAAACGCTGAAGAAGAAAGCAAACCTGAGCTTCGAAGAGCACGTTTTAGCGGCCACATGCGCGCTAAAACGTGATAATAAAGGGAAAACGGACACAATTGTCACTGCCCTTTAGCGTTTAAACATTAATCAGAGCGCTAAAACGCTCTAGAAAGGCAAAAAGAAGGGACCGAAGAGCGCGTTTTGGCGAGCTCCAGAGCGCTAAAACGCGCTCATGCACTCAAAGGGGCCATGCTCTCTGCCACTGAGCGTTTTAGCGGCCATTGTACACGCTAAAACACCCATACTCGGCCCAGTTTTTTTAAAAAAACCTTTTTATTCCCCCCCCCCCCCCTTCATTTCTGCACATATCCTTCTCTCACTCTCAATTGGCACACCATCCCCAAATTGCATTCTCACCTCTGCAAGTTATCTCCCTCAAGCTTCTTTTCCTGCATTCTTAGACAAGGAAATCCAGGTAAATTCTTCCTCACTATCTTTAATCTTGGCTTTCAAAGTAAAATTCTGAATGGGATTCAAGGAGAATAGGGTTTCAAACATTAAAATAGGACCTAGAGTTTAATGGATTAAGCTGCTGTTGCTAAATACGGTTGAATGTAACTTGCACATGATTTTTTTACTTTGATGATTGTTGTGTACAATGTGCATCGGAATAGATTTTTACATGTCCACATAGGTTAATATTTTTTACATTCATATGAAGCACACAATGTGTTTGATGAAATGCATGAACCACGGTTGAAGAAGTAGGCCATACATCAGTAGTTCCATTTAATTATCATTGAAGCTATACTAATCCTTAGAAATGATAGGCACTATGACTTATGATTCCATAGGATTAAACTTAATAAGCTTGGTGTACAATGGAGTTGTGATATTTTGCATCCTTTAAGAATACTTGTTGAGATACTTGTTTCCAGAAGAAAAAAAAAATTGAACAACTTAACCCCATGATTAAATTTACAGAATACATCATGAATTGTTACTGGATTGTTGCATGGTTGAAACTGTTTTAATGGGGGATGCAAACATCATCATCAAAGTTAAATTGATGCATGCTTAAATATCTAGGTAGCAAGATTCTGAGCTACAATTATAACAGCAAAATTATACACAGAAATGAGAACAACCTTTTCAGAAATTTGTTTCATAAACTGATATTAACTTGGAAATGAATTTCTGTTTTACAGATATGTCTACTAGGAACAAAAACCCAAAGCGGACCAAGGTGAACCCACGGGGAGGATCCAGTTCTAGGCCAGCAGCTGAAGCTGGCTATGATGAGCACCGGTTCCGATCCGAAGCTCATGCAAACAAGTTCACTGAAATGATTAAGAAGAAGCCCTTTGTTCGAGAAAGGGAATTTTATCTGAAGCAAGGACAGCACCCGGATTTCTACAATATCATGGTGGCCCGAGGATGGAGAAAGTTCGGGAGACTTACCGTACCAGCAATAAAGGAGCTGGCCAGAGAGTTCTATGCCAATGCTTACACAGTTAAGCAAGGGGCAAATATGGAGTATGTGAGCTATGCCAGAGGGAAGGAAATATTCTATGACTCTGACATTATTCAAGACCTTCTCCAGACAGCAAACCATGACAGAGCTGGATGGAGCAGCTGCAATTTCCAGAATACATGCCACACAATCACATATGAGAATGAGGATCCTTTTGGTGTAGCAGAGCCGATCCTCCAGGGTCTCACACTTCCTGGAGAAAAGTGGGACCCCAATAAAGACCACAGCCAACCCAAAAGGATCTGGCAGAAACAGCTGAACAATGTGGCCAAATTATGGCACCACTTCATTAACAGCAATATCATGCGAAGCTTGAATCAAACTGAGATTGTGGTGAGAAGAGATGTGATGATTTATACTATCATGAAGGGACTACAGGTGGACTTGCCCCGGATCCTAGCGGACAGCATCTATGACATGACCCACAACAAATCAAAGACATTCACCATTGGTCATGCCTCTCTGATCCAGAGCTTGTGTGCAGCAGTAGGGGTAGAGATCCCCACTAAAGGGGATACGATCCCCTTGCGTCCCATAATCGACGCAAAATATGTTTCTACTTATATAGGTAGATCAGCTATTGAGGGAGAGAAGGAAATAGCACCGCCACAGGAGACTCGCGGCAGGCCGAGACGGCCACCAGGACCATCTGCTACAGCTGAGAGGCCACCAGTCCCGACTACTGACAGTCGATTGGATGATCTCGAGACGCAGATGGGATTTCTCAAACGGAGGCTCAAGTATATGCAGCACAGGGAGCAGGATTATCAGACTTATATGGTGACATATCACTGCCTTGCTCGACCTGATGGACCTCCACCTTTCCAGCCAGCGCCATACGACGGATCAGATGAGGAGGACACTTTTGATGCAGCCAGGAGGAGCGCATCGACAGCCCAGGACACGACTTCACATGATGCAGGGGCCTGAGGAGGATGCCGATGCTGATGTCGGGCATGATGAGGAGGCTGGCGAGGACACAGAGATGATCCCTGCCATTGTCCGAGACGCTGAGGATGATGACATGGACGACTGAGATCTTAGCTCACTTCTACCACCCCCATCCCATACTCCCCCTTTTATTTTCTTATATTTGATGATTTGAGATTCACATTTTGCTATGCTAACCCTGTGATATGATTTCATACTTTCACTTTTATGACTGATGAGTTTGAATTGTTCATGCTGTTTCAGAATAAATGACTAGTTATGCTTAGCTTGCACACGATATTTTTTAGATTTAAATCTGTTGCTGAGGACAACAACATTTAAATTTGGGAATGGAGAATGCGCATTCCATCTAAGCACAATGGATTGAGTCGGAGGAATTTCATGAGTATATGATATGCCTCTAGCATATATATTATTTTTAGCCAAAATGAGAAAGAAATCTTGATTAATCTTGGAGAAAAAGGGCTAGAATTACTATTAATTTGATAAATCTCAATCAAAGATTGTGCAACTGATTTCCTTCTAATTTTGTAGGAAACAGGACAAAAAGAGGCACTTTTGGAAGTTCAAGCCAGAGTCCCACGCTAATAGCGTGAGAATCCATAGACATCCACGCTCATAGCGTGAAACTCACGCTAGTAGCGCCAGTCATTCTTGCCATCCACGCTCATAGCGTGAGATCCGCGCTAGTAGCGTGAACATCCAGAGACATCCACGCTAATAGCGTGAAACTCACGCTAAGAGCGCCAGATTGCGAAATCACAGCACCGTATTTTTAAAAGGGCAGTTTTGGAAGATGAAAAGGGGGACTATAAAAAGGATGCTCAGCACAGAATTAGGTATTTTAGACCTAAGGAGACCGTCGTGCTTCAGAAGGAGAGCTCGAGAGAGAAATTCTTGATCTTCTTTATTCTTCTATCTACATTCTCAAGTAACATTGAATATTGAATTTATCAGCCATGATAATGGTTGGCTAAGTTTTCTTTATTGTAGTTAGGGTCACAAACCTTTTGCTTTAATGGTTGTGCGAAATTTCTATTTTCTTTGTTAGACTTGATCAATCTAATAGTTGATGATAGTTTGAGGGTTAGAACCCTAGATAGGAATATTGAGGGTTTTTATCTTGAAAGGGGGTAAGATAACAATTATTATGCGTACTAGGAATAGACATATGTTAATTGCAGATATTTTAATTATCGTGTTCATTGCTTAATTCTCATGAGGGGTTACTAAGGGATTAGGATTCCAATTGAGATTAAAGGGTTAAACTGCCAAGGGATTGGAATTTAACTAATTAATTCTAGATGATAATTATCTGAGTATTTATATAAATAAGTATTTTTAAATCAATCCAAGTTAAGAAGTGGGGATCATATGGTAAGTGCACTCTAGCTACAATTCTTTCTTTCAATTACAAAAATCCATCTCTGTTGTTTTCTCATAACCAAAATATAAAAACAAGTCTTTATTTTCAGTTCTCATTTTACACAAATCAACAATATTTGTCACAAACTCTTTGAACTCCTCCATTCTTGAAAGGACTATTAATTGATATACGATCACAATCCCTGTGGAGACGAACTTTACTTAACATTATATTACTTGTGCGACTGGTAACTTGCCGGTGAGCATCAAGTTTTTGGCGCCGTTGCCGGGGATTGGTGTTTCTTATATCAATTAATTTTGATTTTTAAGATTGGATTTTTATTTTATTTTATTTTTGATTTCTCTGTGATTCTTGAACAGTGCTACTAATCTCTTTTCTGAGTTGTATGCGAGGTAAAGAGCCAGAATTTCCACTTGATTTGGAGATTACAAAAACAGAAAAGAGGAACAGAAAACTTGCTCGGAAGAAGCTTGCATTCAACGAGTTAGGAATTCTGTCTGAAGAAGCACACAAGATGGCAGCAAACAATGAAGTGGACAATCTGCTCATGGATACCATTCTGACTCCATCATTCAACAGGCCCAATGCGAGTATTGTTCAGCCAAATATTGCCAACAATTGGGAGCTCAAGTCCTATCATATTCAATTGGTGGAGAGAGCTCAGTTTGGAGGAGAGGAGAGTGAAGATCCCCACCGATTTATTGACAGATTCTTGAGGATCTGTGACTCAACCAAACACCCTCAGGTGTCTAATGATGCAATCCGGTTGAGGTTGTTCCTTTTTGCTCTTAAGGGAAAGGCTCTTAGTTGGTTAGAAAGGCAGCCTGCAGCAAGCATTTCTACATGGGATGATCTGTCTCAGAAGTTCTTTGCTGAGTTCTTCTCGATGGAGAGGTACAACCAGATGGTGAATGATATCACCAATTTCACTCAGTTAGAGGTGAAACTATGTGTGGAGCATGGAACAGATTCAAGGATCTAATGAGGAGGTGTCCTCAGTATAACTTGACTGCTGGTAATCAGGTGAGAATCTTTTTCAATGGTTGCAAACCTGAGGTGAGGATGGTGTTGAATGGTGCAGCGGGTGGCACGATCAAATCCCTAAGAGAAAATGAGACTCTTGAGTTGATCGAGAGGATGGCCGCCAATTGAAAAGAAGTGTTATCAGGAAAGCCTAGGAGAGGTATCCTTCATCTGGAAGGTAATGATGCGATGCTAGCTGAAAACAAATTATTTTCTCAGCAGATAGCAAACTTGAACTCAAGGCTTGACAAGATGCAGCTTGCTGGTGTTCAGACTAAAGCTGCTGCTGTTGTGTGTGAATATTGCCAGGACAATCATGAGTCTAACGAATGTCCTTTGATGCCTTCTGATTCACCTCAACAAATGCAAGTGAATGGCATTTGGTATGATCAGAGACCTCAGCAACAAAATGTTCAAAGAGGTCAGAATTTTGCTCCTGGAGGTAGTAATTATCAACGGAAGATTCAAGGAGGCGGTCTTGACTATAATTCTAATAATTATCTACAGCCTCCACCAATCCAAACCAAGGAACCTTCTGATTTGGAGAGGTTAGTTGGACAAATGGCTCAACACTCTAATGCTTTCATGGAAGAGACTAGAGCCAGTACCAAGAACACACATGCTTCTATCAGAAATTTGGAGAATCAAATTGGCCAACTAGCAAAACAAATGGCTGATAGAACTCCAGGTACCTTCCCTAGTAACACAGTTACCAATCCGAAGGAAGATTGTATGGCCATCACAATTAGAAGTGGTAAAGTACTTCCATTTCCTGAGGTTGAAGAGAAGCTTAATGAAGTTAAGAAGCCAAAAAAAGAAGTTGAAATTCCTTCTAAGGTTGTGAAGCCTCTTCAGAAAGGTGAAGAAAAAGAGCAACCAATTGTTGCTGAAAAGAAGAAAGTTGAGCTGAGTCCTGATTATGTGAGAGCTATGGCACCTTATCCTGAAAGATTTAAGAAGGATGCTCAGAAGCAACACTATGCCAGATTTTTGGATATTTTCAAAAAGTTGCATATCAACATTCCTTTTGCTGAAGCTCTGGCTAGTATGCCCAATTATGCTAAATTCATGAAGGATCTGTTGTCAAGGAAGCACAAGTTACAAGAGTGCCAAACTGTAGAACTTACCGAGGAGTGCAGTGCTATCATTACAAGGAAATGTCCTCCTAAGCTTTGTGATCCTGGAAGTTTCAACATTCCTATTGAAATTGGTAGCACTAAAATTGGCAGGGCATTATGCGATCTTGGTGCTAGCATTAATTTGATGCCTCTTTCTGTTTGTAAATCCTTGGGGATCACTGAGTTGAAACCTACTTCGGTATCTCTTCAACTTGCTGATAGATCCTTAAAGAAGCCCAGTGGTATAATTGAAGATGTTCTTGTAAAAGTGGATAAGTTCATCTTTCCTGCTGATTTTGTGGTGTTGGATATGGAGGAAGAAAATGAAATGCCACTCCTTTTGGGTAGACCTTTCTTAGCTACATCTCGTGCCATGATCGATGTTGAGCAAGGAAAGCTTGAGTTAAGGACGAATGATGAGACCATTACCATCAACGTCTTTGACTCGATGAAACATTCTTCTGACAAAGGCGACTGTTTTAACATTGATGTTTTAAAGGAAGTGGGGAAAGCAGAAAAATCTTCTAGTCAAGAGCTTGGTGAAGAACTTGAAGCGCGTTGTCTTGTTCCTTTTAAGCAAGAAAATAAAGTAGCATTTAAGGTTCTTGAAAAGAATGATGATGTCAAACATGAAAGGAAGCCTCAAAGGAAGCGTAAGGCTACAAAGAAGAAGGCAATGAGAAAGGAAGTGGTGAAACTCTTTGATACTAGTTGGAAGATGTATATGGATTATCGGAGGATGAAGGCCGCTAAAAAGAGAATCTGTGGGAAAAGACACCGAGACTCTATCTCTCAGAGGAAACAATACTTCAAGGAGTTCTTCACATGGATTCACGGTTGGAATCAAATCTGGGAATGGTGGTCTGATGCACCAAGGCATCCAATACCACCAGATCCTCCATTTGCTGAGTCATCCCACGCTGTTGAAGGAGATGACATGGAGGGTTGATTATATCTCCTTGCTGATGGAGATTTTGTATATTAGTTTATTTTTCTATTTCGTATTTTTAGTTACTTTGTGTTGGTGTATCTCTCTGATGTTTTAATGTGCGCATTATAGTTTATCCTATATGCCACTGTTTGCTTCGTTGTGCAGGTTTTTCTTTCTTCTTGTGGTTTAATTATTGCTGAGGACAACAATTCTCTAAATCTGGGAATGGGAGGCTTGCATCTTAGAACTGCAATTCTTCTATCAGGGGAGATATTCTAACTCTTTTAATTTTCTTAGTTATTTTTGTAGTTATTTTGTGTGTTATTTTTAATAAATAAAAATAGTGATCTGTTTTTCAAGCAATTCTCAGGTTTAAATGTGCTTATCTAGTTAATGTGCTTGACTGAATTTTTGGAAGTATATTGTGTGACTTTCTGGCATGACATTGCATAGGTATAATTAGATTGCATGATTGCTCGTTTGTCTGAACTGATGTTGTGAAATTCTGATATTGTCTGAGGTCAATTTTCTTGAGTCTATATTGATACCATAGCTGTGAGGTTTGAGTTTAAACAATGAAATTTTTTTTGTTGAGAGACCTCACTGTTGTAACACTCTAGAACTTGATCTGTTTCTCTGTAATGCATGCATTGGTTGAAATGATAAAGGCATTTTGTTCTTGATAGCTTATGGCCTAAATAGCCTACCTGTATGAATTTTTCCATTGCTAGCCCCTTGAGCCTGCACTTGTTTTGTTGATAAATTACCTGTGGCCTGATTGATGGCTTAGCCTATATCCATGTGACTTACCTTGATTGAGATTGAATTACTGATGTGTTGAAAATAAAACAAAGAAATTGAGGTAAGCTCCACAAAGGTCAAGCAATTGGGGGATGTAAATTTCATCTGTACCCTTAAAACAAAGGGAGAAAAAGAAAAAAAGCAAGAAAAAGTAAAAGAATGAATGTGCATAAAAGGTGGCTGAAAGGAATTAATTCCCGAAATTCAGTGGGAATGTTAGTAGAGCAAACCATTGAGTCGAATGTGTTAAAGTGAAATAATATCAGTTTTTCAATCTCATTTTTGTTTGAGCTACTGTCCATAAATTCCTACCGGTTACCCTGGCTAAGTTACAACCTGTGAAGTCCTTTTGATCAATTGATGCATGTGTTTGATTCGTCAATTTTAAGAATTATTGAGAATATGATCAAGCCTATGGTAGTGTTATAGCTGTGATTGATTGAGTGCTCATGATACCCTTAAACACTGAGTGTTGAGTGGACATTATTTTTCTGTGTGAGGGGTAATCAATGTAGACTTGTATCTTTAAAGAAGCTGATGACATTGTTGGGAGTTTATGATATTGGGTCAGGCATGCATAGCATATTGTGTCTGAGAGTGTCTATGGATTATTATGTTGGATTAATTGAATATGTCCTGGATTGAGTCTTGTACATTGCTGGGGATAGCAACGTTTAAATCTGGGAATGATTTGATATGCCTCTAGCATATATATGATTTTTAGCCAAAATGAGAAAGAAATCTTGATTAATCTTGGAGAAAAAGGGCTAGAATTACTATTAATTTGATAAATCTCAATCAAAGATTGTGCAACTGATTTCCTTCTAATTTTGTAGGAAACAGGAAAAAAGAGGCACTTTTGGAAGTTCAGGCCAGAGTCCCACGCTAATAGCGTGAAACTCACGCTAGTAGCGTGAGAATCCAGAGACATCCACGCTCATAGCATGAAACTCACGCTAGTAGCGCCAGTCATTCTTGCCATCCACGCTCATAGCGTGAGATCCGCGCTAGTAGCGTGAACATCCAGAGACATCTACGCTAATAGCGTGAAACTCACGCTAAGAGCGCCAGATTGCGAAATCACAGCACCGTATTTTTAAAAGGGCAGTTTTGGAAGATGAAAAGGGGGACTATAAAAAGGATGCTCAACACAGAATTAGGTATTTTAGACCTAAGGAGACCGTCGTGCTTCAGAAGGAGATCTTGAGAGAGAAATTCTTGATCTTCTTTATTCTTCCATCTACATTCTCAAGTAACATTGAATATTAAATTTATCAGCCATGATAATGGTTGGCTAAGTTTTCTTTATTGAAGTTAGGGTCACAAACCTTTTGTGAACCCTTGTTACAACAGATTGGTTTATTTCTACTCGTTTATATAAATTTCTTTGTCTTTACCTTGTGCGAAATTTCTATTTTCTTTGTTAGACTTGATCAATCTAATAGTTGATGATAGTTTGAGGGTTAGAGCACTAGATAGGAATATTGAGGTTTTTATCTTGAAAGGGGGTAAGATAACAATTATTATGCGTACTAGGAATAGACATATGTTAATTGCAGATGTTTTAATTATCGTGTTCATTGCTTAATTCTCATGAGGGATTACTAAGGGATTAGGATTCCAATTGAGGTTAAAGGGTTAAATTGCCAAGGGATTGGAATTTAACTAATTAATTCTAGATGATAATTATCTGAGTATTTATATAAATAAGTATTTTTAAATCAATCCAAGGTAAGAAGTGGGGATCATATGGTAAGTGCACTCTAGCTACAATTCTTTCTTTCAATTACAAAAATCCATCTCTGTTGTTTTCTCATAACCAAAATATAAAAACAAGTCTTTATTTTCAGTTCTTCTTTCACACAAATCGACAATATTTGTCACAAACTCTTTGAACTCCTCCATTCTTGAAAGGACTATTAATTGATATACGATCACAATCGATCCCTGTGGAGACGAACTTTACTTAACATTATATTACTTGTGCGATCGGTATACTTGCTGGTGAGCATCAGTATACATAGAATCTCCGGTCGAGACAGGGAACTATCTCAAATCCCTTTTTCCCTACATTTTAAATTTTGTTTTTCATGTTTTAATTAGATAAATTTTTTTATTGTTTTTGTTGAAAAGAAAACCCCAAGCCAATGTTTTTTGTGAAATTTTTGAATATTTTTAAAAGTTTTCTCAGTGTTTTAATTGGAAAAATGGCGGGAATTTTAAATTAGTAATTGATTCAGAGCATGATGATGCACTTATACATATTCATTTTTTTATGAGCATCATTGCAATAAGTGACGTGATTCATTGAATATATTGTTTGGTATTGAAGTTGTTTGAGAAAAAGAACAGGATAATTACTGTGCATTCATAGCTGTGAGGTTTTGAGCCTATACAGAAAATTTTTATTGAGTGTGCATTCCATTGTTGAGATACTCTAGAACTTGCTTTGTTTCTTGATTGAAATGGTCTATGATATGTTTTGTAGAGATGATAGAGGCAGGTTCTTTCTTTAACTATATGGCCAAATAACTAACCTTTATTGATATTTCTTAGTTAAGCCCCCTTGAGCCTATACTTTTTATTCATGAAAAACCCTTGAATGTTAAAATCCAACTCTCCAATTAAATCCTCACCTTCCTATAAGATTAATTTCATATTTGAAGTAAGTAGTAGATATAAGTGTGACTACACAAGTATTCAACAGAAAGAAGTACAAGCAAAAAGGGCAAAGCCCAAGGAAGAAGAAAAAGAAATTTGGTTAGAACAAAGAAGAGCAAGCAAAGTGCTCGAAGAAAAGAAAGGAAAAGAAATGAAAAGCAAGAAATATTCTTAGAAAGAAAACGACAAAAGAAAAAGGTTCAAATGAAGGAGAAGAAAGAACTAGAAAAGAGAAAAGCTTTACAGCTGGAACAAACGAACTACACTTATTCCCTTTCTTCTTAATCTGAATTGGATCTTAAGCTTTTTGTCCCAAATTCTTTCCCTTCCTTTCACTAGGCCACATTATAACCCTACTAAAGACCTCTTGATCTGCTTGACTTATCACAAGAACTATGGAAAGCGAGAAAATAAGCAAGCCTATGGTAGTGTTGATACAATGGAATAAGAGAGAAACACCAACACTCTAGACAGTTGAGTGTGAGTGAATTAAAATCCTAGTGAGGGAGTGTCTCAGGAAGTTTTCCCTGTTCTTGATCTTAAAGAATTTCATTGAAAGTAATTGATGAATCATTGATCTTGCTGTTTTGATGTATCATTCTTTTTAAGTTTGAATGCTCTGTGGTCATGTCTCTCATTAAATCCTGCCTATGAATTTCATGCAATTAAAGGACTTGATTGATTTCCACTAAGTTTATTCTAGTTCATTGCTGAGGACAACAATATTCAAATCTAGCAATGGTTGATAAACCCTTGGTTTACCATAGTTCTAGGCTTAAATATACTTGAAATATATCATGAATTGCATGGAAATTAGGATTTTACACCGTAAAATTACAATAATTGAATATCTTGCTAACATCTTGTAATATTTCTGATTTTAAGGGATTTTAACATGCATTATGACTTTTTAGAGCCAAAAGAATGCAACCAGATGAATCAAAGCCTCAAGAAAGCAAGATTTCAAGTGCGTACCAGCTGAAGGAGGACGTTTTGGCGTACAAGAAGCACATTTAAACGCTCAAAATGAATAAAACCACAATAACTCCCTGGACCAGAGCATTTTGGCGGCCAAACAGAGCGCCAAAACGCTCCAGAAGCAACAAGATACCTTTCGAAGAGGACGTTTTGGCGCCCAACAACACGCCAAAACGCCCATAGGCAGACAACAACACACTGTTAGAACGTTTTAGCGCACAACAGCACGCTAAAACGTCCATGCACGACCATATCTAAATCCAAAAGAGATCTTATATCTTTATCAAGATATGCATCAGATTTTACAAATAAATACAAAGTGGAAACAAATCAATCTTGATTAAGAATAGATGTGAATCTATGGGAAGATACGATGGAAGATCACAACAAAGATTCAAAGCTCAAATCTGTCAACCAATCTTCAAGATCTTAAATGCAAAGAGGAAACAATTGTAGAATCAATTATAAATCTGATACAGATTTGTTGGGAGATGCAATGAAGGATGTGGCTTTGAAGATTATAAATAAGGAGCTTGGGGTCAAGACCAAGACACCCATTCACATGCTCATTCATTACAGTCACAAATCCAGAGAACCGGAAGGAGGAATCCTGTTGCGGAGCACTGGAACACTGAGGAACCAAGTCAACATCACACCAATGGAGGCTTGGGTTCTCTTTTCTTTACCATTGTTTTTCAATTCAGTATGCTAGGCTAGATTTTTATGTAGTTAAGGGTAGATGGAACCCAATTGAATCTTTATATTTATGAATTAAATTGTCTCTGAATTCTTTTCTTTTTATAATTGAATAAATTTATCTGTTTTTAATGCTTTCTATGAGTTTGCTCCTTATAGAATTATTTTGGGGAATTGTATGACAATAGGGATGTTGGTGCATGAACCCTGACTTGGTAAATTTATCATAATCCTCTTGATCTAGGGATAGACATAGGGTAATTATGCAATCTTGGAATTCTTGATCTTAATGCATGTTTTCTTGGGGAATAATCGGGGAACTAGAGTTCTTTCAAGATTACATAGATTTATGGTAATAAGGAATTGAGCCGTAATTAACTTAGAAAGAATTGATTGGCAATATATTAAGAAACGGGTTCTTGACTCTTTAATTCATAACATATTGAGGATATTGGGGGAAGTCGAAACCTTAACTATGCTTGTTTTAATTCTTAATCAATTATCATCTTTTCACATATTCTTTTTAATTCCGAATTTTTATGTTATTACTTGTCTTTAATTTTTCAGTTCTTCAGTTACAAATTCTCTCAAAACCAATTCTTGATTGTCCAACAAAAACGCGATTAGCTAACTAGTGCTTGAAATTTCGATCCTCGTGGGAATGATCTCGTACTCCGGTACACTATTACTTTACGATCGCTGCACTTGCCAAGTCGCAACATGCAGCCTCCTTCTCCATCATTCTCCATAGCTTTCTCCTCCAAAGAAACCATTTTTCTTCATTGTTTCTCTACCAAATCACCTTGTGTGAGTAAGAGCTTGCCTTGGGTATGAGTAGGGAACTTATTTCAAAGTTTAGTTTCAGAATTTGAGAGACTTAAGGGGCTATGTATCTGAGTTGTGAGGGTGAAGCCATTGTCATGGCATTTTGAGCTCCAAGGAGTGATCTTTGGTGAGAAAGAACCAACCTTTAACCATCATTTTCGTGCGTCTCGAACTCAGCACCATAGGAGCTGAAGTGAGAGCTCCAAGAGCACCTCCTTGTTCTGTTTTAAGCTTGGGTAAGCTTCACCACCCTTGATAATGAGTTTTCTTAGTTAAAAATGAAGCCTTGATGCATGTAATAAGCCAAAGTTCATAACTTAAGGTTGGGTAAAGTTAAACACACCTAGAAATGCATGTTTAAGCTTCTGGAATCGCTAAAAGAGCAAATTTTGGGAAGGATATCTCGCGAAATGCAGAACTTCATTTTGTCGCGAAATATCCGGATATGGTATCTGGATATTGATACCCGGATATAGGATCTTGTGATATCCGGATATGGATATCCGGATATGTCCCCGACATATATCCGAATATTCTGGGATTCTTGAGACAGTAATGGTACTGTTCATACAGAATGTTATTTTGGGTTTGTGGATCCATGATTGGCTAATGTGGACTTCTGTAATAATTAATCTAAGTCAGAATGTAAGGGATTAAGGGCTTATGGCTTTGTGAGAAGCCTAAAGACATGAAACGTAAAAGAAAGGCGTTGTCTTTGTGTCATATGCTTGTAGAGTATGAATATTGATATGATTATTGGTCCAAACAGATTGTGATTATGTTGTGTGTGGATTTTGAGCTGGTGTGGACCTTAGATTGGATTGATTGCTTAAAGGTATGCTTTCGTGTCCTCGGTTTAGCCATTGTTAGTTCCACTATACCCCATGGGAGAATGGTTTATATGCATGATGTGTTTTCATGTATTGATTATTGAAATGCTTTTGAGATGTTAAGTGCAAATGCCCTATGATATGTATGTGATGTTTCGCCTAGACGGGATGGTGATCATGTGGGCAGGTACGACATGAGGGTGTACTATGTGGGTAATAGATGTGTGTAAATCATGCATTTCTCTGGCCAGTAGAATAGTTGACACACATGACATGATTATCTGCTAAATTGCACTGGTTTTGGAACTTATATTGTTAAACTGCTTTTAGAACTTATATTACACATGTAAGTGAGCTTGGGGTGGAGAAATCATTGAGGACCCATTGTCTTACTGTGATTTCTGTTTAGAGATCTCACCCCACGTTTGGGGCACATATTTCAGGTTCAGGTAACTCGGGGGTTGAGACCTCAGGCGGTAGGAGGCCGAAGCTGAGTTAGATATTGCTGCTTATACTGTTATGCTTGGATGCTGGCATGTTCTATCTTTATGATCATGTTGCTATTGTTGATACTTTGTGAGCTTTGTCGCCTTATTTGGGGAGCATGGGGATTGTCTATGCCACATTGATTGACTATGCCTTCTTTTAGATTTGTGTTGTAGTAATGTATTAGGATTATGGTATGGACTGCGTGTTGTAGTTCCGTGACTTAGATACTCACTATTTATATTATGAGGTTATTCATTGTAGATAGTTATTTATTTGCAATTACATACAGGCGATATTTTATGAAAAGGATTAAGTAATTAACTTGGTAATATTAATGACGTCATAATTGAAAAGAAAAATATATTTCGCATTTTTAATTAAGTGTGGCTTAATACGATGATATGTTAACAAACCGGGTATACACGGGGTGTTACATATAGGAGAGGAATAAACTCGCATTTGTTGAAATGTATAGTCGTGCCAAATACTGAATATGTGTTAGAAGAAATACATGAAGGAATTAATGGGCATCATCTTGGAGGTAAATCCTTAGTGAGAAAAGCTATACGAGCAGGGTATTTTTGGCCAATGATGGGGGAGGATGCTAAAAAACATGTACAAAGATGTGAACAGTGTCAGAAGTTTTCCAATATATACCAAGCTCCTCCAGAAGAGTTGTTCACAATTTCATCTCCTTGGCCATTTTTCAAATGGGGAATGGACCTTTTGGGCCCATTTTCCAGAGCAGCTGGAGGGGTTAAGTACTTGATAGTGGCAGCTGATTACTTCACAAAGTGGATAGAGGCAGAACCCGTCGCGACTATTACTGCTCGGAAAGTTCAGAAGTTTTTCATTGAGAGAACAGTTTGTAGGTTTGGTATTCCGGCTATAGTCATTACGGATAATGGGACACAATTTATAGATAAAAAGTTCCGACAAATGGTAGTCGACTTGGGAGTGAAGCATCAATTTGCAGTAGTGGAACACCCACAAACGAATGGGCAGGTAGAGTCTGCAAATAAAATTTTGACGAATGGGTTGAAAAGAAGAGTGGAAAGTTGTAAAGGAAGTTGGGTTGAAGAGTTGGACAATGTGTTATGGGGATACAGAACTTCAGTGCAGTCTAGTATTCAAGAAACCCCATTCAAGATGACATACGATTTCGATGCAATGTTACCCGTAGAGGTCGGAGAGCCATCATGGAGGAGAAAAATGACACCAGAAGAAAAAGAAGAAGAGAACAGTGAGATGATGAAGATTGATTTACAGTTACTGGAAGAAGAAAGAGAGAGAACAGCAATAGTTGAAATGGCGTCCAAACAGCGGGCAGCGACAAGGTATAATCGAATGGTAGTAAAAGGACATTTCAAGTAGGGGATTTGGTGCTCAGGCGGGCAGATGTTGCAAAAAAGAATGCAAGAGATGGTAAGTTGGTAGCTAATTGGGAAGGCTCTTACAAGGTAACGTCGGCCACGAACACTGGGGCTTATCAGATAGAGCATTTGGACGGAAAAACCATCCCACGATATTGGAATGCGGGCAAGTTAAAGAGGTATTTCAGTTGAAGAACTCAGAATTTAGTAGACATAGGAAGTAGAATAGAAAGTTTATAAATTTTATTTTATATGTTGTTCTAGGAAGATTAGGGATTTGATTTTAGTATGGTGTTTAGTATGTTGTTATAAATTCGAAGTTAGTATGGTAGTTAGTAGGTTGTTTCAGGAAAATTATGGTTTGGAATTTAGTATTTGTGGTAATTTTTGAATTCAATAATATGAGTGAGTTCTGATGATGGGGTTGATTAAAATTGTAAAGCAAAAGTCCCTTGCCGCCTCAAAAGGCCTCTTGGGCACCCGTCCAATTCCTACTCGGAAACGGGAAAAACAAAAGTTCCTTGCCACCTCAAAAGGCCTCTTGGGCACCCGTCCAATTCTTACTTGGAAACGGGAAAAACAAAAGTCCCTTGCCACCTCAAAAGGCCTCTTGGGCACTCGTCCAATTCCTACTCTGAAACGGGAAAAACAACAGTCCTTTACCGCTTCAAAGGGCCGCTTGGGCACTCGTCCAATTCCTATTCAGAAACTGGAAAACAAGTCTTCTTGGGTCCCTTCCAAACCTTACTCGGAAACGGGAAAGAAAAAATCCTTGGTATCCTCAAAGGACTCCTTGGACTCTTGTCCAATTCTTAATCGGAAAAGGGAGAACAAAGGTCTTAAACGTTATAAATGGCTTGCCGAGTTCTCTTTAGTGCTTATGCGGAAAATGAAAGCGTAGTAGAAACGTGTTAGATGGTGAAAATCAAAATTTTGAATTGATAGGATAATAACCAAAAATTATACGAGATTAAGTCGGATTATGGGCTAAAAATAAAATTTGAGATCCGTACAAAATTCATCAAGTAGGAGGGTTTTGGCGAATTATTTTAGATGAAGGGGGTATCCAACGAAATTCGTAAGTCAGAAGAAACATTCAGAAATCAAGCCATGATATTTGATAATGATTATCTAAGTTGACTACTCGGATATCATAATAAGAAGAATCCCCAAGTTAAATTTGGGGAAAAGAATTGTCGAATTAGTAAGATAGTCGGATCAAAGAAAAGTATATTCAGAAAGAACGAAAGTAATTCGAGATAGTCATAAAAGCATTAAAGTAACTGATAGTTGAAGGTACAAAATAAACATTCATTACAGAACCAAATCATAGAAGAAATAAAAACAAGTACAAGGTAAAGTGGCATCCCACTCCTTCAAGTGTCTTTAGGAACGTTGTCAGAGGCAGTGTTATCAGAAGTCGGATTAGAGCCTATATGTTCAGACGGGCAGGTTGCAAGAACAGTAACAAGACCTTCCTCGTCATGAGTGCATAGTTGGCCATTAACAAAGTTGAAAGTTTCGATTTTTTCCAAGTTGTGAAGAGAAGATTCTGGGTTGAAGAATTTAACATGGTCTAAAACCCAACCGCGAATTTGGTGACCATAAGCACCATATTTGGAATCCATGTCGTCTGTGGCCTGTTGTAAAGTGGAGACATTTTTCTTCAAAGTTTCTACTTCTAGCTCTAATTCAGCTACTCGGAAGTCAGAATCTTCGAAGTTTTTCTTCAGAAGGTTGTGTTCTTCAGTCAACTCATTATGATCTTTTTTAAGAGCAGTCAGCTCGTCATTCGATTTTTTGACCATTTTTCAGTTTCTTTGAGCTTGACCTGGAAACCTTGGGCACCAAACTCGGCAGATTCGGCTATTTGGGTCAGGCGATCTCTCTCAGCATTAAAGTTGTTCGTAAAGAGTTGTAACTCTTTAAGTTCAGCAAGAAGTTGTTGGCGTTCAGCCAAAGCTAGAACCGCCATCTCAAAATAATGGGCTTCTCGGAGAGAGTTATCCTGAATAGCAGTGAATTTGGAAATAAGCTGATACAAAGAAAACTTATCCCATTTTTTGCGAAGTCCAGCAGTAAAGCAAGGTTGTAATTTGTTCATAAAAGGAGGACCTGAAAAAAGAGTAGCAATAACAGAAGTAGGAGGAGTCAAGGCCTTATTAGCAGAAATGGGATCAGGGCTAGGTTCATCAATCCTAACTCGTTTCCTTTGGCAGAGCTCGCCAGAATCTACTGGAGCTTCAATGTCCATCACGTCAGTGTCACCGGGAATAGAACCTGTAGCTGAAGTAGCCGGAATAGAAGAAGGAGTGGGTGTATTTCCTTCTCGCAAGAGACTGAGGAGTGATCAGTACGCACGGCTTTATCGCCGGAAGCAGCAGAGTCATCCTTACGAGCAGCTTTCTTTTTCATCCGGGCAAAAAAGGCAGGATCCATGAATTTATCTAGAAGCAAAAACACGGAAAGAAAACAAATATGGAGTTAAATGTAGAAGATATATAAGAGCAAAAGAGAGGCATGCAAGTTACTTACTCAATTTCTTGCAAATCTAGTCAGAGGAATCTTTATAATCTAGAATAGACTGAGGAATGATAGAAACATTTTTCTTGGCTAATTGAGAGGCGAGATTTTTGAACCAAGTGTAAGTTTCAGATTCTTCGGTACTCAGATTATTTGAGTTAGTTAGAAATGCTTTGGCAGAAGTTGTATAATGATTCCAGTTCCAACTGAGAAGGAATCGAGGAGCTCCGTCTTGATCCAGAAAGAAAGCAGAAGGAGGGGCAGATTGAGAAGAAGAAGAAAAGACAGAAGGTGTAGCAGGAAGAGCTTCAGGTATACAAAATTTGAAGTAATCTTCTTTGAAATTTTTCCAGTTATCCTAGTATATAGTACACCACGAAATCCGGGGCGGGCTTTTAAAGAAACCCAACTATGGCAAGTACTTCCTTTGTCAATAGCATTTCAGAACACGGCAAATAGATAGAAAAAGACCCAAAAAGAGTAAGTAAACCCAAAAAATCGACAAATTATCTCGAAGGTATGCAAAAAGCACCAGCTGTTAGGATGAAGTTGAGAAGGGGCGACTTCAAGGTGATTCAAGACGTCCATTTGGAACTCGGTGAAGGCAAGACTTCTTTGAGCTCAGAAAATAAGCATTTATACACAAAAAGAAAGAATTCTCACCTTGCCCAGAGGGAGAACAGATACACTCCTCTTCTCTGGGTACAGCAACTCAGAAAGAAGTGATAATAGAATCATGGAACAGAGGCACTGATTGTAAGGCAGCATGGAGAGTACTCATATGGTTTTCATAAGAAGAAAGAAGTCCTAAAGCTTCTTCATCAACCAATTCTAAACCTTCCATAGTAGAAGGAATTGCAAAGCGAGAAGTGGGAAGCAAATGGTAGGGGCGATTCCTCGGCATGGCCTGGACAGAAAGGCACCAGTAAAATCTAGTTTAGAAGACGTATTACAAGTTAATATGCTAGCGAAGAACATGGTGGTCGTAATTTGGTCCCTAATCCGTCCAGAACCTAATAAAGCTAGTAAAAGGAACTCTAAAGGAGGTGAAGAAAGAAAGATAAAAGAAAAATCTTTTCAGGTGAAGAAGGTATGAGGGAATTTAAAGGGTTGTTATTAAGATAATACTTAAAGAAGCATTTATAAGAATCATGATGATATACGCAAAAAAGATAAATGAGGATAAAGTGATGAAAAAAGTGTGCAAGAAAGATGGAAAGAGTACGAGTATCAAAGTTAAGAAACTTACTTGTATGAAGAGCAGGGAGGTAGCGATCAAAGATGACTGAGTCACAACAAAGTCAGCAAGAAAAACTTCAAGAAAATGCATAGCAAAATATGAATCAGAAAGGTGGATTGGAAAAAAGAAGAAGGAAGAAGACGAAGGGAAGAGGAAGATAAAGGCGTTTAAAAAACGGATAAGAGAGAAAAGGAAGGGTAAAAGGTAACCGGCGTTTCGAATTTCGAAATGAAAAGGGTTGATGGCTGTCAAATCGCGTCGTTTCAAAATTCGAAGTTAGTAAAAAAAGGACAAGTGGCAATTAGGAGCTGAATAGGCGGGAAGCATTTAATGAGGGTACAGATGTATTAAAAAGAAATAAAATCTTTCAGATATAAGTTATGAGTTAAACTCGGAGTAAAATAGTCATTAAACTCCGAGCTTGGGGGCTTAATGTCCCGGCTTTGTATTCCCGGGTAGATCAGGCCGAGGACAACAGCTAGGGGAGCCCGGGCTAGCCATTCTCCAGGGGTTAGTTACTGAACCAGGTAAAGGCCCACGTATTAGTATAGTAGTTGGGCCCTACCACGATGCCAGATTAGCATTAATAACCACCCACGTTTACTATAACCGCCCAAGCAGAGCTATATATATATAAGTGATAGATGCCTAGGATCAGGGTAAACACTAATGAGAGAGAATTCCTACTAATGTTCATCCAGAACAATTACCAAAAAATGTATATTATTATTATTAGTTTAAATTTCTCCACCTGTTTTTAATCCGATACGAGCTCTATAAAACTCATGTAACTAAAAAAATTATTAATATCTTTTAAGCAAGGATATTTGTTTGCTACGACTCTTCTCTAAAACCAGAGAGTAAGATTTTCGCTGTAAAAGCTTCCATGCGAAGCTTAAGAAAAGATAGCGTGACAATTTCGAAAAAAAATAAAAATTGTATTCACCACTGATGTAAAACTCAGCCACCTGGAACTCGGTGAACCGGTTATCGGATTGGTTCAGGTCAAGCATTGGACCGTTCATGCATCGACCCGATCAAAATCGGCCAAACTCGGTCAAGATCAGTGACCCAGTTGGGTCATGCATTTTTTTAAAACAAAAAAACCAAAATTGTTTTATCTTCTTAGAAAAAATGTAGAACTCATTTTAATTGTTTTTTATAATTTTATTTACTAGTATACTCTTTTATGATAACCTCAAATTTCAGCTTCCAATACTGAAGCAATTTGCTGAATAATAAATTAAGAGAATATTACATATGTCATTTTAATGTAGTTGAATTTGAAAAATATGAGTTCAATGTTTATGGGAATTATGAGTTGCAATTTAAATTGACATAGTAATAGCGTGCATTTTTATTTATTTATGTTTCATGTTTTTGAGCTTATTTAGTGAACCTTATTTAATTCATTTTAAATATGAAGAATATAATTGAATTTATATGTTCATATTTATATATATATATATATATATATATCCGGTTCGACCAGTGACCCAGCGATCCAACCAATGACCCAGTACTCCGACCGAGTCGGGTTTAATAACACTGATATTCACACTCATTTAATAAGGGATTTTTATAAATAAGTTGTGACATACTGCATGTTAGGCCCATCATAGCTAAACATGTACTCAAGGAAACATTCAATTCATAAAGGTTTAGGTTCTGTAGTCTCATTAAATGATGAATATAAAAAAATTTAAATTTCTAAATAAACAGTTGTTAAGCTTATATCATTTAACTGTGTTAAAAATTTTGGAATGTTATACTTACTACCATTTTAGCTTTATTATTATTACTACCTATTTGATTATCGTTGAATCAATTTGAAATCAACGGCAATTAGTATTTCCTTTTTTTCAACTGTTGATTTCAAATTGATCCAACGATAATCAAATAGGTAATAAGAGTAGTAAGGTTAAAATAATACTAAGTATAACCGCACCTAAAATTATAGTTAAACACATGTGATATATCAAAATTGGGTATAATAAAATACAATTAAGTTTGGACAAAATTGGATATATAATGGGTGTAAGAAAGGTAAGCAGAATTTGTGAAGGAAAAAAATTAATAATCAAATAAATAAATAAGAATCAGCTTTTGAAATAATAAACATGCAATATATATGTTCTGTCCTGAAAACAGATGTCTAGCTCAAAGGACTAGTGAGTTTCTTTTGAATCTAAGTGCTCTCTAAGATATCTATGAATCAGATACCCTTGAGTATAGTAGATCACTACGCACAAGTAAGATAAAAACAAATTTCGCTAAAGTGGTGATATGTGCGCAATGACAACATAACAATAAAGAGAGAGAATGAATCATACCTGCATATTTTATCCCTTGTTTATAGGGTTTACCTGTGGGTATAAGAATTCTGAACCTTTTGTGCCTCATCTAGAAGCCCAAGCCCAAGTTTGATATTGTCGTATTAGAATTAATATCTTGGAACGATAATCTCTTTTGATTTTATTATATTCTCTTTTGATTTTATTATATTCTCATTGTTATTGCCCCTTATTAGGCTATACATTGGATAAGACTCATATATAAGTCCATAATAGTTTCCCCCTAGTCAGTTAGTTTGGAAATTTAGGCTACTGGGGTGGCTATAATTTGGCAACTCTATCATTTATTTCATGGTTATCCGAGTTTCTATTTAAATCATCCAGATTTAACATTGATTATCTCTGATTATCATCTGTGTTTGGATTTGATGGATATTAGATCAATAATAATTGTTGATTCCAGGAGATAATTCTTATCATCTGAGTTAATCTGAATTATGATTAACTTCGGTTGATATATCCCTGACTTGTCCCCATCCCGAAAAATCTTAAGATAAACAAATTGTTTATCAATCCGGTTTAAGTGCAATTTATTTTACATATTATAATGGATCTTTTCAAGAAGATCATATGATTGACCTTTTCATTGCATCCTATGTGAACCTCGGTTCTTAGTCATTTCATAATTTCTTATGTTGTGACGCTACACGAACCGAATTTATCTTTCTCATATTAATTCTTATCCCTAAGATCATAGATCCGGGACAAGAATTTCATGCTTCACAAGTAATGATGGAAACTTTAAAGGAAAATAGCATACTATAGCCAACATATGTCGTCTTCGCGTTCCGTGCGCACTTAATGCACGAATCATTTCATCTATCTAATCATTAATTTTGAGGTGAATTGAGATTCATGCCTCTATCCTTTTCTATTCGCACCACCAACGGTTACGTTTTACTTTTCATATTCCCCCTCTTTTCATTCATTTCTCATTTGAATTTCTGAGGAGTCTTCTTTTGTTCTCTCTTCATTTTCATTTCTGAAGGGTCATCTGGTTCGAAGTGCTTCGTAACTCTTTAAACATCTAGAACTCAGGTACCTTCGATGAATTTGAATCTCTCTTTTTCTTTGGCTTATTTTAAGCATTTGAAATAGTTTGTGTTCTTGAATCTTCCTCGTCTTTGTCCATATCTTCAATAACTTTAGTTCTTGAACTTTCTAATGCTCTTCCTTTCTGATAACTCTGAAATCTTGAATCTTTGTTGCTTTCTACCCATTGTTATTCTATATTTTTAAAAATATTGAATCTCTTTGAATCTCTATAGTATTTATGGGTAAACACATTGTATCGCTCTTTTCCCCCTTTTTCATAAAACACTTTAAGTGTTTACTATATTTGATTTCTGTTAACAATGAGAGGGAAAAGAGATTTACAACGTTCTTGTCATGATGAAGTAACAAATAAGGAGGAGGATGAGGCTGAGTTTCTCAAAAAGATTTCTCTTGAATCCTAGTTTTGGTTTTGGGGGATACCTCGTAGCGAAGAAGAAAAACAGGAAGCAATGCTTTGTGGATATCGTAGTGGTGGTAGTAGAAAAAGATCTAGATTATCAAGTCCTAGGAACCGGGGTCGAGGTCGATCTATCTCAAACACTCCAACTTCCTAACAATTTTCAAACTCTAGATTAACTCCATTGTGTAATGCTTCACATCAAACCTCAGATAGATGAACTTCTTGAAATATTATCATTTCGAAACATTCAATTTCAAATAAAGAAAAACAAGTTGATCCGTGTTATTCTTGTGTCTTCTTGAGTTATAAACTTATAGAAAGAGGTTGTGACTCTTTAGCCGAGTCTACTTTATCGAGTTATCATAATAAGACTCTTTCAGAACCAAACTGGGCTCCTGGTGATGCAAATCATCCAATTTCAATATCAGATAAATCTTCAAGCTTATCAACTAGTAGCTCTTTTGATTTAGGTATATCTATCAATTTTTTTTCTAATTTTGTCTTTCCTTGTTTTAGGTATTTATGGGGTCATCTTCTACAAAATTATAGGGGAATCTCGCTCTGCTGAGTCGGATTCCAAACGTCCTCCAGCTGTTTTGATATCTAAATATCCTTCGGTCATATATGAAGTGTTAAATACTTTATCTGAGATGAGTGTGGAGGACGTTGTCGAGCTTTCTATCGGTAAAATAGAAGATTACGATATTATTCCTTCCAATTAGAATGAACCAGTGTGCTCTGGGAGTAACTCGGATGAACCTTATTTTTTCTTTTTCTACCGAGATTTGATTACCAGATTCGGCCTTCGCTTTCCTTTATTCAAGTTTCAAATTATCCTTTTGAACCATCTCCATATTGCTCCTACTCAACTTCACCCTAATAGTTAGGGTTTCGTTTGCCTTGTATTATTCCACTTTTCTTTTATTTCTTCTCAGTCCTTACTTCTTGTACTGGTCATGAGCCTCGAGAAAGAAAAGGAGGATTAATATCTGAGGTTATCCCGCTAGAAAAATTTTCAATGTTTATTCCGACTCTTTTAAAAACTTTAAAGAAGGATATTTTAAAGTTGTTTCCCTAGTTGGAAAACAACCCTGGTTTCTTTGTTCTCTTGAGATCGGAGAGGTGGAAGGGAGGTTACTACTTTATTGGTCTCCAGACCATCATGATTTTCGTCCGTCAAGTTATCGTTTCAAAGAAACTCAACTTTCGGATATTGAAATTGACGCGACTGCATCATTGCTTGAATATATGAAAAAGCAGGGCCATGTTAGTGTAGCTTCACTCATTTTCAATTCTTAATACGAGTTGGATTCAAAATTGAGTGTGATTTAGCTATTTCTTTCTAATTTATTTTGTAATGGAATCAATCTCTTTACATAACTAATTCCATTATCTTTGATTTTGCAGTTCCAAATATGTTATGACCACCAAGTTTCATCGATACTTTGAATTGAGGTAGAGGTAAATCCATTCCCACCCCTAATTCAACAACGAAAAAAATGTAAAGCTCTCGATTCTAAGGCGACAAAAAACACTATTGGCTTGTCTCAATCTAAGAGAAATTCGGCAAGTAAATCCAAGTATATCTCGATTTCTGCTACTGGAGGTTCTTCCCAAATTCAGGTAGATACAAGCCTTCCTTCTCCTCCTATTGGTCTGTTTAGAGGTGCCATTTGGGAGATCAGAATTACGGGCGATCTTCGCAGTGTTATCCGACCTCGTACTCATTTTTACGAGCCTTGCACCTCTTCTGATGTTGAACTCAAGGGATTAGAGGATATTGAATTATATTCTTTGAAGGAAACTTCTTTGGTAAAAATTTATGCTTCAATAAAAACTAAATATAGTAAAGCATACTCCGAGGTGATTGCTCTTAAAGAGAAAAAAAGCCAAAACCTATAAGGAGTTTACCAAAATGAAGGAGGAGCGAAAAATGGTGAAGGAAGATTTGATTACATCCAGGAGGAGCAATTCTTTAAATGTTGATTCTCTGAAATCATGCAAAACAAACTGAAGACAAGTTGAAAGAAGCTTAAGCAGATGCTTCATATTATTATTCTGAGCTTCAAAAAGTTGTTTTGAGATATTTCAACAATTCTCTTTCTCAAATTAAGTTCCTCAACTCGGGTGCAAGCTCAACACCGAAGGAATGCATCATCTTGATATTCCTAAAAAGTGAAAAGCTGGAATGTATGTTTGAAATTGTATTTTGATTTGGGGCCTTTGAGCCCCCTTTGGTATTGTAACGAATATTGTCAAGTTTGTTCCCGGTTCCTATTTACTTTTAATACTTTTTCTCCATTTGGTAAAGTGAAGAGCGAATATTGTTGGGTTTGTTCCCGGTTTGCATTATTTTATATCTGCATGCATTACTTTGCATTCGATATTATTTGAATGTGGCCGGCTATTTAGGCCAAGGCCTATATAGTTGCTTACAATCATATATCTTGATTAAAGATATGATCTTAGCTTATTTACCCAAAATTTAGGTTTATGAAAAATTCTTTATCTATTAACTTGAATTTATATTCGATATATATTTTTGATCTGGCCAAGGTCATACTATATTATGTGGAATCCACACTTTTATTTTCCCGGTATTACCATGACATTTATTTATTTTAACTCGGCATATTGCCAAAGTTCATATTTTGAAAGTAACCTTTTATCCCTTCCATTAATAACCCGATTTTCATCTTAACCAAGATTAATTTTCCCAGATTAAGGGCGATAACATCATATGTTCAATGTTGGCTTATTAGGCATATTTCTTGAACATTCTGACTTGATCAGAGTCATTTTGACAATTCATCTCTTTAACCCAGATCATATTATATTGATGCATCACAGTTGACTTGCAAGAATATACTTAAATGAAAATTTTCTCATTTATTTAAAATGAAAATATTGATTACATGATTTTATTGATGCAGTCGACTTTAAACGATCCCTATAAAACAAAAATAATTCACCTAAGTGCTGAGGTATATTCATAATAGCCTTCCTATGAAACTCAGATTCTAACTTTAATATTGATTCAGTTTATTCGTGTTCCATGTTCTTTTGACAGGCTTCTTTTCTATTGTCTCCAAGATATAGGCTCCTTTACCAAGTTTCTCTTTTACCTTGTAAGGGCCTTCCCAATTTGCAGCTAGCTTTCCATCTCTGACATTCTTGTTTCCTATATCTGCTCTCCGAAGTACCAAATCGTCTTTTTCAAACGATTTTGACTTTACTATTCTATTGTATTTAGCTGCAATTAGTTGCTTAGTTGCCATATCTTGAACCCTGACTTCATCTATTAAATCCAGCTCTACAGCTAGAGCTTCATTATTCTTTTCTTCTTCTTCTTCTTTCAGAGTCTTCATTCTCCTCCAAGATAGCTCTCCTATTTCAACCGAGATTATAGCCTCACATCCATAAGTAAGTCTGAATGGAGTCTCTGCAGTTTTGAATACTTGTTCTCTATCCCCACAAAACAAAATATAATTGATCAACCCAACTTGCTTTAGCATCTTCCATTCGCTTCCGGAATCCATCCACAATTATTTTATTAGTAGCTTCAGCTAGCCCATTTGATTGGGGATGTTCCATAGATGCGAAGTGATATTGAATCTTGAAATTAGTCATCAATTCTTGAAACTTCTTATCAGTGAACTGTGTTCCATTATCTGTCACTATCTCGGCTGGAATTCCAAATTTGGAAATAATATTTCTTAAAAAATCTTTGAACTTTAACCGAAATAATGGTAGTAACCGGTTCAGCTTCTATCCATTTTGTGAAATAATCAGCAGCTACAATCAACCATCATAATTGGCCTTCAACCGCTTGAAATGGTCCTAGCAAATTCATGCCCCGTTTATAGGAGGGCCATGGAATCGAGTTACGCACTATCTGCACGTTTTCTCAAAAATCCTAAAATTCATCAAATATTCCAAATAATCATTTTTCTTAACTCTATATACCTTTTTCAACATATATTCAAATTTTATATCAGTAATCTCATTTCTGGTTTACCTGGTGGAATTGACACCGCAATATTTTATCAAATAAAAATTACTATTAATCAAATTTTCAGAAACTAGCCTAATCACTCAATTTTTCATTCTGAATCCATTTTCAGTATTATTTTCATCAAATATGGTCTACCTTTACCATTTCATATACTAGGGTTACATATTTTTCAATTTACCATTTTACCCTCGTATGTATTTTGACTTAAAAATTAGGGTTTCCACTAAAATACCCTCTAACCCACAATTTAATTATAAATATTCATTTGAAACATGTGAGGTGTTGTTATATATTCAAACTTATTCTCTATAGTCCCCTTCCCATCATGGGTCTATGGGTTAAGTCTACATTGTTACCCACACTAATTAGTCTTATAGATAACAAAGCCTAAATCAAAAGATCACTTAATTAAATGAGTTTTATATTACACCCCCGTATGAATCATGACTTAGTCCATTTTTATAAAAACAAAAAAAATAAATACAATTGATTGCAATCCATAATATAAAAAATCTAGCATTATATAGTTATAGAATTAATTGTTTCTTCTGTTGTAGATACATTATATGATGAGATCTACCAAAATAAAATTTAAAAAAGAAAAATATCATTTTTTGTTGTTTGTGTAAGAGGTTAATAGTTGCTGGAGAAACTATTGAGCTATAGTTATATTTCGTGAAAATATTTATGTTCAAATAATTGAACCATATTGGTATAACTTCAAAACCTTAGTATACTCAAATAAACAAAAGGTTGCAGCCTAAAGAAGAGGATATCTTTGAGCAAATCCGTTTAATCGGCAACAAAAAAGAAGAAGAAGTAAGAGACGCGGAGAATGAGAGTTGCAATTCGAATATATTGTTATTAGAGGAAAGAAATTATTTTGGTCTGTTAATGACATCATACCATAACCCAACTTGCTAAAGTGGGATATCTTAATTACGTGTTGTTTGTGTCCAAAGGAGATAGATATAGACAGAGCAAAAACATTTGCTTTGGTGGCTTGCCATCATTAAAGAGCTTCATGATCCAATCGCTGCATAGTTTTGCTCAAACTTGCCCGTTTAGATGGGCGTATGAAAAAATTGTTTTATATGTTTTTTTTTTTTTTTTTGAATTTTGTTTTACAAAAGCTAAAAATATTTATAGTTTTTAAAAAAATATTTGGGTTTTAAAAAAAATATTTGGGTTTTAACTTTTATTTTTCTAAAATACTAAAAATTTCAATTTTTAAAAAATAGTTCTTTTAGCTTTTTTGTGATTTCTTTTTTTTTTTTTAAAGTAGACATCCAAACCGACTTTGTAATAGAAGTATTTTTTTATTAATTTTTTTAACTAAAAAAACTCATCCAAACAATCGTATTACTCTTTTTTTTTGTCATTTTTTTAATTGAAAATAATGATTGCACATACTACATGAATTATTCTATGTGTAATTTAAAATGAGTTGTTATTGATCATTCAGATGGGGCTGTGCTCCTTTGTTTGATAAATTTCTACAATACTACAGATCCACCCAATTTTTTATACATTCCTCCAATCAAAATCAAACAATAAATATCAATGCTAACATGCAAAAGAGAAAAGTGAAGTCTCAAATACATTATTAAATTTTAAATGAAAATAATATGTACTACTGATATATCAAAGATAAGATCCTTTGTTTGCCTATTGAGATTATAGTGGGTTTTCATTGGGTTGTGTTTTTTTATTTCCTCAGGCCATTCGGTAAAAGGGAGTGAATGAGGGTGTTGGGGGTGGAGTTTGTTGGGCTTCCTCCTTCAATGCTAAGCCCAAGCCCATTGAGGGGTTTCCTAAAAACCATAACCCTATATCTCACCTCCTCTATATATTCATTAGTTGTGGGTGGAGGCTAGGTTAAGTGAATGAGAGAGAAAATTTGAGAGATAATTATTTGATTGTTTGAGCAAAGCTTTATTTATGCTTTGCATTTGAGAGATCTCTAGAGAGAGTTTGAGTGAAACATCTCTAGGGTAGTTTGATTATCATCATTGTTGGAGAGGTTGAGTTAACCACCACATTGGTGTATTATGATTATTTTGTAACCATTATTTTCATAGTGGATTTTTGATCTGGACTAGGTCCCGTGGGTTTTTACTTCTTTATTGGAGAAAGTTTTTCCACGTTAAAAGTTGCTTGTGTTCTCTCTCTCTTCTTCTCCTCTCTCCCCCGTGTTTACGTTTTGATTTTTCCGCTGCGCTGCCCGACCTGGTGAAATTCAGGTCGAGGTATTGCTGAGATCTGAGATCGAAGATCTCATTGACTGATTTTCGCAAAGGCCCCTGAGCTGATCTGAGGGAACCGAGTTCCCAACAGTGGTATTAGAGCCCGAGTTCGACGGGTTCTGAGGGAGACGAGATGGAGACCAGTGGCATAACCAATGATGGAGACATGTTCAAGTTGACCGCAGATAATTTCACCTATTGGAGACCGATGATGGAAGATTATCTCTACTGCAAAGATTTACATGAGCCCATTATCCTTGATGAGAGATCGGCAGGCAAAACTGATAAGGAGTGGGAGATTCTGAGTGGGAAGGCGGTAGCCACGATCAGGAAATATATTGATAAAAGCCTCTTTGAGCACGTGTCCGAGTTCACGAACGCGTATGAGTTGTGGACGAAGCTGGAGTCCATGATTCAGAAGAAGACTTCCAGGAATAAAGCATACCTGGTTCGCCGACTTGTGAAGCTTGAATACAAGGACATCATGAGCATGATTGAACACCTCAACACCTATAAAGGTATTGTGAATCAGCTGTCAAAAGCTGAGATGAAAATTGATGATGAGATGCAGGCTTTGCTGCTGTTGAGCTCGCTGCCAGAAAGCTGGGATACTCTGGTGGTGACTTTGAGTAATTCAGCTCCAGAAGGAAAGTTGAAGATGGATGTCGTGACAGACAGCCTCCTGAGCGAAGAAGTCAGGAGAAGAGAACGAGGTGTTGCAAGCACGTCTGAGGCCAACATTGCTGAGAACAAAGGGAAATCCGACTCCCGGGGTAGAAGCAAAAGCAGGGGTAGAGGTTGTGACAGACGAGAAAATTCCAGAGGTCGGTCAAAGCCAAAATATGATTTGAAGTGCTTTTACTATGGAAAGACAGGCCATAAGAAGCTAGACTGCTGGACCCTGCAGAATGATGAGAAGAACGACTCTGTGAAGCCGGATCAGATTATTCCCAAGAAGAGGAAAGATAAGAGCACCACTGCGGTGGCTGCCAACCCGGATGCCGAGATATTCTTCCTTGGTGAGGATAATTATTTGAATGTTTCATATGATGACTACACCTGGATTGTTGACTCCAGTGCCTCCTTCCACGTTACTCCACACAAAGGTTTTTTCTTCTCTTACCGAGGTGATGATTTTGGAGTCGTGAAGATGGGAAATTAAGTGACCAGCAAGATTGTTGGTGTCGGTGATGTAACTCTGACCACGGATATCGGATGCCTACTTGTGTTGAAAGATGTAAGGCATGTTCCTGACATGCGTTTGAACCTAATCTCGGTAGGCAAACTTGATGATGCAGGGTTAGTGAACTACTTCGGTAGTGTTAGATGGAAGCTAGCCAAGGGAAACTTGGTCATGGCCCGAGGTAAGAAGGAAGGCTCCTTGTACGTGATGCAAGGAAAGATCAATGGTGGAGAAGCCAATTCTATTCGAGATGAACCTAGCTTGGAGCTATGGCACAAGCGCCTTAGCCACATGAGCGAGAAAGGGCTCCAGATCCTGAACAAGAAAGGATTATTGACCGGGTTGAAAGGCCAAGCGTTGGAAAGTTGCACGCATTGCCTAGCTGGAAAGCAGCACCGGGTTTCTTTTGTGAGACCGGATCAACCTAGACGACGCAGGTATATTCTTGACCTCGTCCATACTGATGTCTGCTCCATGTCGGAAAGATCCTTTGGAGGAGCTTAGTACTTTGTTTCATTTATTGATGACCACTCTCGCAAAGTGAGGGTATATTTGTTGAAGTCTAAAGACTAGGTACTCCAATCCTTTAAAGAATTCCATGCAATGGTTGAAAGGGAGACTGGCAAGAAGTTGAAGGTGGTCCGATCTGATAATGGTGGTGAGTATTGTAGCCCTTTTGATTCATATTGCAGAGCGGCCGGGATCCGACTTGAGAAGACGCCCCCCAAGACTCCACAGTTGAATGGACTTGCTGAGAGGATGAATAGAACTATTGAAGAGAAGGTCCGAAGTATGTTGTCCAATGCCGGATTGCCAAAATCATTATGAGGAGAAGCCGTCAAAACAGCTGTTGACTTGATCAACCTGTCACCATCACGGCCACTTGAAGGAGAAATTCCAGAAGAAGTCTGGACAGGTCGGAAAGCGGCTTATAATCAATTGAAAGTGTTTGGATGCCGAGCTTTCAAGCATATTCCTAAAGATGAAAGGGCAAAACTTGATGCGAAGACAAAAGAATGCATCTATCTTGGTTCGCCGAGATGTGAGTTTGGGTTCCGACTTTGGGATCCAATCAATAAGAAGATAGTGAGAAGTCGAGATGTGATCTTTCATGAAGATGAGAACATTCATGACATCTCGAAGCCCAAAGTCTGAGTTATTGTCAGACGCGAAGAACCCAATCCTCCTGTCTGAGCTGAAGCAGGGGGAGAAAATCAAGAGAATGAAGGAATTGATGACCAGCAACAAGCTGAAGATGACCAAGACACTGAGGTCCGAGTTAAAGATGAGATTCGGGATGAGAATGATGAACCGGGTTCTCAAGCTGAAGAACAGCCAAGATATCCAACTCTAGAAAGAAGACCCTCTACAAGATATCCATCTGATGAATACACCGTTGTTGCTGAAGATGGTGAGCCTCAGAGTTATGATGAGGCTGTAACGAGCTCAGATAAAGAAGAATGAGAAAAGGCAATGCAAGACGAGATAAAAGTCTCTGCACGAGAATCAGACTTATGAGCTGACCGAGTTGCCAGAAGGAATACGAGCTCTGAAAAACAAATGGGTCTACAAGATTAAGAATGAAGAGAACGGGCATAAGCCGAGATACAAAGCCTAGATTGTAGTGAAAGGCTGCAATCAGAAGAAAGGAGTAGACTTTGAGGAGATTTTTTCTCCTGTGGAGAAAATAACCTCGGTCTGAACCGTGTTAGCCATGGCGGCTTCGATGGACCTCGAGGTAGAACAAATGGACGTGAAGACGGCATTTCTTCATGGTGATTTAGACGAAGAAATATATATGGAACAACCTGAAGGATTCCAAGCTCCAGACCAAGAAGACTTGGTATGTCGGTTGAAGAAGAGCCTCTATGGCTTGAAGCAAGCACCTCGGCAGTGGTACAAGAAGTTTGAATCATTATGACAGATCACAAGTTTGAGAAGACAGAAGCCGACCACTGCGTATTTGTGAAGAGGTATGAGGCATGAGATTTCCTTATTTTGTTGTTATATGTTGACGACATGCTTATTGTAGGGAAAGACAAATCGAGAATAGCCGCCCTGAAAAAGGTGTTGAGCTCGTCCTTTGCAATGAAGGACCTCGGCCCTGCAAAGCAGATTATCGGAATCAAGATCATCTGAGATAGACAGAAGAAGCTACTGTGGCTGAGTCAAGAGAAATATATTGAGAAGATTCTGAAGAGATTCAGCATGGACAAAGCCAAAACAGTGAGCACCCCCCTTGCCGGACACATAAAGCTAAACCAGAAGCAATGTCCGAGATCTGATAAAGACAAAGATGAGATGATGAAGGTCCCTTACCAATCCGCCGTCGGAAGCTTGATGTATGCAATGCTTTGCACTAGACTCGACTTGGCGTATGCTGTTGGAATGGTAAGCCGATATTTGTCAAACCCCGGCAAAGAGCACAGGAAGCAGTGAAGTGGATCTTCAAGTATCTCCGAGGTACGACCGACTTATGTCTCCGATTTGGAGAAGGCAAAGCCGAGTTGCAAGGCTACTCGGATTCTGATTTAGGGGGAAACGCCGACTCGAGGAAGTCGACTACAGGATATTTGATGAGATTTGTCGGAGGAGCTGTCTCTTGGCAATCAATACTTTAGAAATGTGTTGCACTATCGACAACTGAGGCTGAGTACATTGCTGCTACTGAGGCAAGCAAAGAGATGCTATGGATGAAGAAGTTCCTCATGGAACTCGGCCATGATCAAGATAAGTACGAGCTGGGTTGTGACAATCAAAGCGCAATCCATCTTGCGAAGAATTCGACCTATCACTCCCGCACTAAGCACATTGATGTGAGGTATAACTGGATCCGGGATGTGGTGGAAAGTGGAGAGCTCGAACTCGTCAAAGTGCACACTGACCAAAATTGGTCCGACATGATGACGAAGCCGGTTCCAACAAGAAAATTTAAAGACTGCTGTGAAGGAGCCGGGTTGATGCTGAAGCCGACGCATTGAAGTCGAAGGGGGAGTTTTGTTGGGCTTCCTCCTTCAATGTTAAGCCCAAGCCCATTGAGGGGTTTCCTAAAAACCCTAACCCTAGATCTCACCTCCTCTATATATTCATTAGTTGTGGGTGGAGGCTAGGTTAAGTGAATGAGAGAGAAAATTTGAGAGATAATTATTTGATTGTTTGAGCAAAGCTTTATGCTTTGCATTTGAGAGATCTCTAGAGAGAGTTTGACTGAAACATCTCTAGGGTAGTTTGACTATCACCATTGTTGGAGAGGTTAAGTTAACCACCACATTGGTGTATTCTGATTATTTTGTAACCATTATTTTCATAGTGAATTTTTGATCTGGACTAGGTCCCGTGGGTTTTTACTTCTTTATTAGAGAAGGTTTTCTCACGTTAAAAATTGCTTGTGTTCTCTCTCTCTTCTCCTCCTCTCTCTCCCGTGTTTACGTTTTGATTTTTCTGCTGCACTGCCCGATCTGGTGAAATTCAGGCCAAGGTATTGCTGAGATCTGAGATGGAGGATCTCATTGACTGACTCCCGCAAAGACCCCTGAGGGAACCGAGTTCCCAAAAGAGTTTACACTATGGCAGAGCCACTTGGTAACCGATTGATGCTAAGGTACCAACTATTTTCCAAAATAGTACAATCTTAATATTATTTGAGATTTTAAAATAATAGAATGAATTTTTTGGCACTAGTTAGATTTATTTTCTGGCACTCTTACCCATCCATATCGCTCTCTCTCTCTCCGCACTCTAATTTTTTATGAATCATACTCACCCTCTTCTCCCTCACCCAACCCAAATATGACTTCAATTTCTCAATCCTTTGTTGCGGTTGTCTACCAATGGTAGGAAATATTATAACCCAAGTGATATCATATTTGAAGGTGAAAAGTTATATTATTTTATTATATAATAAATTTATTAATAAATAGTTATAATATTATATACTTAACCGTTATTAAAAGATAAAAAGTAACATGAAAAAGAGTGGAGCGATCTACTTTATTTAATTGTTCTTTACAATATTTACTTTAGTTTTTGCGGTATTTCAGTCTCACCACTATTTTAATATCTTAAATTTGTATTGTTAGGTGAGCCAAGTTATAGTTAGGGATATGTATGGGTCGAATTGAACTGATTTTTTTTTTTTTTTTAAATTGAACCGAACTGGTTTAAACTAATTTGGTTCAAAGAATCAAACTTTTTTTTATCCCAGACCAGTTCAGTTCGGTTCGAAACAGAATTTGTTTAGTTCAAAAATGATTCGATTTAGTTAAAAAATGGTTCGATTTGGTTTGGATTAGTTCGGGTCGAATCTATCTGAAAAGAAAAGGAAAGAGAAAAAAATAAAAAAATAAAATAAAAAAAGTCATAAAAATAAAGATAAAAATAAAAGAAGCCACTAAATAAATAAGAAAAATAGATAGAAAAAAGAGAAATAAAAAAAGAAGAGAAAAAAGAAAAAGAAAACAATTTGGTTTATGAACTGGATTTTGAAAATCAGTTCGATTCTTGAATTAGTTTTAAAAATCAGTTCGGTTCATGTGTTGATTTTTAAAAATTAATTATTTTAAACGCAATTCCATTCAATTTAATTCATAGTTAAGTTCAATTTTTTAATTTTTTTTGCATACCCATAATTATATAGTCTTTCGGCTTGTGTAGTGAGACTTGTCACAAATAAGCGTGAGGAAAGAAACATGAAATAAATTAGCCATCGTGAAATTTTCTTAGGAAAAGAAATTGAAATTTAACTTAACAATGGGACAAATGTATACAATTATAATATATAAACGCATTGTAATAATATGCGTGTGATATTTTTTATGTTATAAAAAATAATTGTATTATATATATATAAATAAATATATGAGATTTATATAGGATCATGTGAAGAAAAAAAAAAAAAATAAGTTCCATATATTTTTATATATATACAATATAATTTTATTTTCTATAACGAAAGACATTAAATTCTAATATTATTCATCGTTAAATTTTCAAATTGCACTTATTTTTTCACAAAATAAAATATTGTTACACGCAACCCTAAATAACTGCGTGACACAAACAGAATAGAGATTGGGTCCCACTTACTTGTCCCCCAAGTATTATGAGACTCACCATAACTTTACCAATATTTTTAATTTGTTTGTCGGGGCTATTAGGCTGCATTGTTACTCGGCTTATGTTGGCTATATATTTTTCACAAACAGTAGAGTGGAGACTAACACAAGATAAATTAGCCATATTGAGGATCTATTTGGACGAGCTTTTTTTTTTTTAAGTTGCTTTTTTTAAGAGAAAAAAACACTTTTTAAAAAAAATTTATTTGGATGTCTGCTTTTAAAAAAAACAGAAATCGTAAAAAAAATTAAAAATTAACTTTTTTCAGAAGTTAAAAATTTTAGCTTCTAAAAAATGCAGAAGTCAAAAGCTAAATATTTCTTTTTTTCAAAAATCAAATATTTTTTAAAAATCTAAGTAGCTATAATTTTTATAAAAAATACTTTTAAAATAAAGAAGTGATAAAAAAAAACTTATTTTACAAGTCAATACAAACGAACCCTGAACGCTTCAAAGGAAAAGAAAGCTAACTTTCGTGGAAACCTATGAAGCACCGACACTTCAAAGATCTTGACGTGTCGTGTCCGACACTTCCCGACACTCTCCGACACTTCGACACTCTCCGACACTCCAACACGCATTGTAGAAACTCAAAAAATGGTTCAAAGGTTGCATTGCGTTGCATTTTTAATTCCAACTAATAGATTCGTTAGATTACGATTATAATTTTATTGAGTTTAATATAAATATTTGGGATATCTTATGTTTCTTTGCAAAATTGATGGGTATTATAAGTTTAACTTCATTTTTTTGTTAAATTATTGAGTATTAAATATAATATACACTACATAAATAAAAATTATTATTTAATATCACAACGTGTCCTAACGTGTCGAAATCTAACTGTTTTTAGAATTAACGTGTCGGGGTGTCGTATCGTGTCGTGTCACGTGTCCCGTATCGGTATCAGTGCTACATAGGTGGAAACAACCATACAAGACAAATCTACGTTAGATGACATCATATAACATTATTAATAAGTAATAGAGTAAACACTCTTTTTGGTTCCTGGCAATATCTACAAAATCTTTTTTAGTCTCTAGCAATAAAAAAGGACCAAATTGGTCCCTAACAGTATGTAAAAAGGGTCACGTTAGTGACGGAGGAGTTGACATAAGGACTAACGTGACCCTTTTTTCATAATTTTAGGGATCAATTTGGTCTTTTTTTATTGCTAAGGACTAAAAAGGATTTTGTAGATATTGTCAGAGATCAAAAATGGTATTTACTCTAAGTAATAATACAGTCACTCATATTCTCATTTATTATAGAGAAAAACTATTCTTTTGTTGCATAAGAATAATTTTATCTTCTACACACCCATCGAAAATCGTGACATTTATTTTTTTATTTATTTAAATAGTAAGTCCCACCATATATGTGTCATAATATGAGAGAAAATCTTTCTTTCAACATAAGATTAAATCAACCATTTATTATAACATTGATGTCGCGAATGAATTTTTTCCTTGAAGAACCTGAACTCCTAACCATAATGACCCCAAGATACGCTGATAATTTGTGCCTATGATTATTATCATAAATGTAAACATTAACATCTCAACCTAATAAATAACTTACTGGCCAGCCAACACTTAATACTCATCTAAGCCATTGGACAAGCCTTCCACAACACTCGGAAAATATTGTCTATTAAATAAGCATTAATGATATGTTATACGTTTATTTTATTGTTTTTTTTTTTGTAAACATTTATTTTATTGTTTTAATGAAACTCAATTAATCACGTGTTTATAGGTTTCCTACTAGCTTGATTTACACACAATATGCAAAATTTTACACACCAAAACAAATTAGCGTACTTAATTGAACTTTCTCAAATAATAATAATAATGTTTACCAAAAAATAAAAATAAAAATAAATAATAATAACAGCTTGAGTTCAAATTCTGAAATTCATTATTAACCTTCCCAATTAATGTTTTGCTTAAAACTCAAATTATAAACTATCGTTAAAAGGAGTTATGTTACTTGCAGAGAACATCTTTTTCCCAATCTATTTTTTCTTTTCTTTTCATTTTATTTTATTATCCTAATTACTTCTTTAGGAAAAATTAAATCTCCTGCAGTGTTGGGTATTCCATAACCTGAGTAGGAAAAAAAATTCTACACTGATTTACGACTAATATCAAATCGACCAACGTAGTTTGTCTCTTTCCTTTATATTATCACCATCAATAGGGGTGTCAAAACGGGTTGACACGACACGAATTCGACACGACACGAATTTGACACGACACAAATATATCAACACGAACACGACACGAATTTTTATTCGTGTCAAAATCTTCAACACTGACACAACACGAATTTTTTGCGAATTGACACGACACGACACAAATAACACGCAAAATAGAAGTCAAAACGGTAAATGACAAAAAAAATTAAAAAAAATAGATTGAAAATAAAAAAAATTAAAAAATAATAATAAAAAATAATAAATAAAATAATTAAAAAAAATACGGGTCGACACGAATACGAATTCATAAACACGAACACGACACGAATTTTTTGCGTGTCATTTTTCTCAACACGAACACGACACGAATTTTTTTACGGGTCAACCCGAACACGAATTTTCGTGTCGTGTCGCGGGTCGACCAGCGTGTCAAAACCTATATTGACACCCCTACCATCAACGGAACACAGGGATCAACAAGCTATTTTTTTTAATAAAATTTCTTTTAGATTCTTAATAAAAAATACGGTCTCACTTTAGTCATTTAAAAAAAAAAAATCGTAATTCCTTTAAAATTCAAAATAGACTCATTTAGTTAAAATCATGGTCTCTCATAAATTTTAAAAAAAATTCATATTAGTCCCTCAAAAGAATTAAACTAGATTCATTTTAAAATGGATATTCTCCGCATCCGGTCCCCATTTCATGATAGCAAGATCAATTGGACTCAATCAACTCAAAGGCGTGTGAACTTCAACCTCAGCCACTGGCAAACCAAATTGGTCGAATTGAACAAGTACACCCCATAAAGTCGTGTGCATGTGCATGCCATACACTGGACCCCACATCTCTGACCATACGAAAATTTTCTTCTTATGTTATTATATTTATATTATTCTCTTCTTCTCTTTCCTTTAATTCCTCGTTTTCGTCCCCACCACGGATCTTATACCTATCATTTATTCTATTATTGTTATTTCTTAATATATCTTTGTCCCTCACTTTCCATAAACATTGAAACATCACACCACCAATTTCCCTTCATTTCGTGCCAAATCCAGTCACCTCAAACACACAACTTCATATCATGGTGGCTTTTTCGCCCCGTTCTCATTTCAATAAAAGTTCTGACATAAAAAATTGTATTATATTCAGACTTATATGCAAAACACCTCAAAAATAAAATATATCACTTTTCCTCTAAACTGAAATTTTACAAACACCTCTATTTTATAAACACTATCACTCATTTTAGCATTAATTTTACAAACTGAAATTAAAAAATAATAATAATCCACCATTATATATTCTACAAAATAATAATACATACATACATTCATAAATTTCATTCTCATATATTCTTAATAAACTCTTATGTAAGTAATCAGGTAAAGTAATAATTTATCATCTTAATTATATGCATTTTTTAATTACTTAAAATAAAATGTTGAATAAAGAATGTTTAATTTTCATCTTTAATTAATTGAGGATATTTATGATAATATAAAATAATTTTAGAATGTATCTCATTTTTGTTCTTTCTTGAACTCTCTATTTAATTCTCGTCTTATAAACTCAGAAGAGTTTTTCAAGATAGAAATAAACTTGGACAATGAACCTCTTGTAAAGTTAAAATTCGGGATCACATATAGGTAAGGGACAATATCAATAATCCCAAGGCATCATTAGTTTTGCACACAAAAACATGTTGGAAAACTACATTATGAAACAACAAAACAATATTTTATAAAAACTTTTTCTATACAGTATCAACTTTTTTAATCTGAGATTTATTAATGAAATATAATTTTTAATAAAAAATTAAGATAAATGGAGTTTACTTTATTTTAAAAAAGGAAAATACTTTTCACATGTCGTTGAAGATAACTATCTAATGTCATACACTCATCGAATTTTGTGCCAATTTTTTTTTTCTTTTTCTTTTTGTTTTGAATTATGGACCCCACATATCTATCTCACACGCATGAGAGAACTATCTCAAGCAATATGAGATTAGTGACTCCCTTAAAAAATTAGGATAAAATATAAATTTCAGCTAAAACTTCGTTACAATTATGATATTAACTAATAAGAAATTATATATTTGAACTAAATTATACAAAAGTCATAATAAAAAAATTAACAAGTATTCTGTTGGTTGATGTGAGAACTTTGACGCTGTACAGACAATATGTAATTCGTCATAATTTTTTTTAAAGAAATTGAAGGGTGTACCTTGGTCTAATGGAATATTGATATCTAATCATATCTAAACTTTTACAATTTTACTTTTTTTTTTCAAAATAAAAATAAAAATAAATAAAAATAAAAAAAATAAAAAAAATAAAAAATAAAAAATAAAACATATAAAAAGACATCTCTCATTTATTGTGTGTATAACTATATATTAATAACATGAGTCGAAGAACGAATTAAGAGTACAAGCATTGATTGTAACATTGAAGAAGTGAAAGGTGGTGTTGATAGTACCATTTCCATTTCCATTTCCACATTTCTCTCTCCTACTTCCTCTCTTCACTTGCCATCGTTTCTTTCCCCTTCAACACAAAACCCTCTCTCTCTCTCTCTCTCTCTCTCTCTCGCTCGCTCTTTCTCTGGAGATGCGAGTGTTGGTGTGAATTTTCCTCCATGTTTCGCTCTCTCTTCTTCCGGATCCTCCTTTTGTTCCTCCACAAGCTACGGTGCGTAATCCCATTTCCAAAGCCCAATTCCCCGAAAAAACTCGAATTTTGAATTTCACCCCATGAATCTGAATTTTCCGTCTTCCATCTGTTCTTCCTTCAGATTTGCACGAATTCTGAGTGCAGTGTTTCCAAATTAGGGTTAAAAGTGAAAAAAAAACGCTTCGTTTTCGTTAATTTCTAGTTTCTGAGTTAGTTTCGTTAATAACAACTTGAGACTAATATGTGGTTTTTCTTATTTTCTTTTTCTTTTTATATTTCAGGAACACTATTTTCACTGTTTCCTTCAGTTTCTAAGCTCGATTAAGCTTTCGATTCGAGTTCGTTCGGATTCTCTGCGCACAAAACGAATCGTTTTTGGATTTTAGCTTGACGTCCTGTGCACTTGTTCAGGTATCGTCTTGTAGTTTTCGTTGCTTTTTCCTTCTTGTTTGAGTGCAGCTAGTATGGTTTGGTGGGGATTTTGGGTCTATTGAGATATGTGTGTATTAGAAAATTAGGACACTGCAATATTGCTCTGTACTTGGATTATTAATATTGTAATAAATATGTACTGTATTGTAGTGACCATATTTAGGTTGTTGGGTTGGTGGGAAAAATGAATTCTGTGTTATGAGTATGCTTGAACATCGTGGTTTTTTAGGGGAAGAGATTTTGTTATGATTTTTCTTTTACGGTAGTCATGTGGTAACTCTTTCTCTATATATTCGATTCCGGATTGGGTAAGCATAATTAGTTTGAACTGTAATGGAATATTATGCCTTTTCTTTTTTGGCTCTGGAAAATCCGTGCTTTCTTGATCCAGAGGAGAGTATCATTAATTACTCAGAGTCAGATTTTGCTGAAGTATAAACTTTGCTATTAAATTTTATGCTTCCTGCTTTACTTACTTACCCTCTTTCATCTTTATAAGAGGATGGAGGTTCCTGGCTATTATGGTGCTTCCAATTATTTCCCTTTCCATTTTAAGTGCTCTGGTAATTCTATGTAGTTTTTGAGGCATCTTCATAAAGGTTGTTTCTTGTTTTCTTTATTGTATAAATTATTTAATATTATTGTGCTTGTATTATCTTGATGTGGTTTGCAAATCCTTTTCCCGCCCAAAAGAAATATCTGAAAATAAAGGAATAAAATGAAATTTAGTGGCTGTGAAAGCATATTTAGTAACTTTCTTGGTTTTATCCTTTTTTTTTATTTTTTTATTTATATATTTTAAGGTTTTCCTTTGTGGCTCTAAAATGTTTGGGCAGAAACTGTTTAATATAAGATGAGACGAATGAATAATGAGATTGAAGATGAGGGGCTCCCCAACAATCAGACTGGGTCACAATTGAACGATGAGGGTTATGAAGGAAGTGCCTGTGGAATTGTTCTGAAGAAAGGGCCATGGACATCTTCTGAAGATGATATTTTGGTGGATTATGTCAAGAACCATGGGGAGGGAAACTGGAATTCTGTTCAGAAGCAGACAGGCCTGTTACGTTGCGGAAAAAGTTGTCGACTGAGGTGGGCTAATCACCTAAGGCCAAATTTAAAGAAAGGGGCATTTACTGCAGAAGAGGAGCGGTTGATTGCTGAACTTCATGCAAAAATGGGAAACAAATGGGCACGCATGGCAGCACATGTAAGCATGTTGGGTATTATTTGTCTTTCCCTTGCACATTTGGTTATAATGTTTTCTTTTATTTTTTATTTTTTAGTTATCTGTGAAATCTATGAATTCTATTATCCATTAGTGATGTCACTGTTGTTATGTATAGTGTAACAATGAACTTCCATCTAATAACCCTTTTTTTTGACTTCTCCCAAAAAATATGGAATAATAAATATATGGATAAATGAAGAAAACAGTTAATTAAATAATCTGGGTATGGACAGGTATATCCTAACAGGCATGATACGCTGATGTAGAGGTCCACACTTACCAATGTGGTAGAATACAGTTAACTTGTCGTTTGTTAATTCCTAATGCATAACGTCACTCATTCTGTATAAGGGTCATTTAATGCTGCAATATATTTGTATGTCAACTTTTACACAATAAAGAGTTTTGCAACATGTTTTTAGGGAGTTCAGTAATCATTATTATGGTATGATTCATCTCCAAGGACATACTTTTCAGTGAAGTTGTAGTTTTCTCCATATTTATAAATGATTCTTCATTCTTTCTTGTGGATTGGGCATTGTGATTGATAACTTCAATTGCAAATTAGCTTAGTCATAATTTTACACAGTAGATAGTAGAATACATTGTGGTAATTGTTCATGTCTATGAGCTCGAAGGTTGCCTATGTCACATTCTGTAGGATGTTGTTGACTTCTGCTCCTTGACCAGAACAAAAAATGATTAATATTAGCTTTACAAAATAGGGAAATTTAATTATATTGATTACAAAGCATATTCAGTTCATAATAGCCAAGTGTGTAAGTTTCACTATCTGTGGTAATCATAGTATGCATATAGAATTTTGAACAACGTCATACTTTCTTGAGAATGAATTAATTGTAAAGAAACTCTAGGATTCCCCCCCTTAATTCGCAGATTTTTATAATTTTGTGGGGTTTAAATTTGTCAGGCAACTTATTATGAGTAAATGTCTTAGTACTTTTAAATTAAAACATTTTAGGTATGGCCATCATGCATTGCCCTTGCACACAAGATTTTGTAATTGTGGTAATCAGTTTCTTCCACAATTTTTTATTTTCAATATTATGTGCTTATTTTTGTTATCCAATATAATGATTAATTTCTTTCGCTTGTAGTTGCCTGGTCGTACAGATAATGAGATAAAGAACTACTGGAACACCCGGATCAAGAGGCGTCAACGGGCTGGCTTGCCACTTTATCCTCCCGATGTGTGTTTGCAAGCATTGCAAGATAGTCAACTTGGCCAAAGCACTGGTGGAATTAATGGTGGCAGTAAAGTGCATCCTGATTTTTTGCAGAAAAACAATTATGAGATACATGACGCAATATTTGAAAGTCTGAAGGATAATCAGGAAATGTTAGATTATGTGTCCGAGCTTCCTGATATTTCTGCTTATAGCAGTATGCTGAAAGGTCTTGATTCTTCTCAGTATTGTAATTTTTGGCCATCAACTCCACCTAACCATAAACGTCTTCGAGAGTCAACAATGCCATTTTTTGATTCCAGTGGTATGAACAGAGATGGTTTTTATCCATTTGATCATATTCTGGATAATACTTCTGATAAGATTGCGCAATCATTCGGAACGCAATCACCCCTTGATCGTGGTCCCTCCTCACACAGTTCTATTTGTTTCAGCCATTCACTTTCAAATGGCAATTCCTCTACTTCTAAGCCAACTTCTGTGGCTGTGAAGTTGGAGCTCCCTTCACTCCAATATCCAGAAATTGATTTAGGTAGCTGGGGCACATCTCCCCCACCTCCTTTGCTTGAGTCAGTTGATGATTTCATTCAGTCTCCTACGCCAGTAAGTACTCTGGAGTCAAATTGTTCTTCTCCACAAAATAGTGGCCTGCTGGATGCTTTACTTTATCAAGCGAAGACTCTTGGCAGTTCAAAGAACCATTATTCTGACAAGAGTTCAAATTCATCTACTGCAACTCCTCGTGACAGAGCAGACAGCTCTGTTTTGAACATGTATGAGACAGAATGGGAAGACTATGCTGACCCTCTATCTCCATTTGGTGCAACTTCAATATTGAACGAGTGCCCTGCTGTTAGTGCCAACATAAATTCATTAGATGAACAGCCATCCGTTCAGACCTTTAAGGGTTAGTACCTTTCAATGTGATATGAAGAATGATCATTGAAAACATTCACACATTTATACACTTATTCACACACTTCTTTGGCACAATCTGAAACTTATTAATTATTTTGCAGATTTCCTGTTTTATTATATAGTTCGTTGTTTTAAGTGCCAAATTTCAAAATTTTGATGAATCATTCTATGAAAGAAGACTTGATGAAACTTTCTTTTAGTTCTCAAAGCACAGATGTCTTTATGCACATGCTGGACATTAAAAATACTGAGTTATCATTAATAATAATTTAAGATAGTAAATTATATTTTCCATGACTGAGTTGGTATATGGCAAACAACTTCATCTTTCAGTTTTTATGAAAATGCACGTGGTAGGTTTTCCCGATGATTCCTGTATTAGGTTTGTCAGTTTCTGCTAAAGATATATTGTTATTCTTTTGTAAAGTTTCTCCTTAATTCCTTAATTCATGTGCAGGCAACATTGTGAAATCAGAGTCTGTTGACCAGGTTTGGTCCCCTAAAAATGAAAATCAAACCATGTCTCTGTGGAATATTACTTGCCCAGACTTCTTACTTGCTTCAGATTGGCATGAGCAGGGTTCTGGGCATGGCAAGAACCAAGCCATCATGACTGATGCTAAATCGGCCCTTCTTGGAGATGATTTAGCCCCTGGCTACAAGAACATGATTGCGGGAACATCTAAGTCAAGTCAGGTATGGGGATTTGGTTCTTGCGCATGGAACATGTCCGCTGTCTGTCAAGTGCCTTATCTTGGTTAAGAAACTTCTGAGATGTGTGATTTGAAACTCTTTTACTAATTACATTCATGTTGAATTTTTTGACGTGGTCGTAAGGTGTTAATATCTCCTAGGCTCACAAATTTTATATGGGTGTGATTTATAGCCAGATACATTGTCAGAGACTCGAGCTTGTGCCTTTGTCATTTTTTTTTTTTTGAGTGATGCTTGATTGTATGCCACCATGAATCTTGTGTACACAATGCTTTTGCAGACTTCTACTTAATTTGTTGCACATTGCATGGGAAACATTGGACTGCGTGTAGTTGGATAGATTAAGATGCCTTATATTTCTTTGCTTATGTTTTCATATCGAACCGATATTTTATCGTTGATCAGATTATCGTCAAAATATCATTGATATGATTATCGCGGAAACTTGGGAATCACCATTGTTTCATACTGCTCTCGTCCTGCTGAAATCTATTGGACATCATTCTTCAAATTTTCGATTCATGTTTTGACGACGGCTGATTCCGAATTTGGTGTTGTCCTCAGCAAATGGAAGTTCATATTACTGGGTACATTGGAAAAATTCCGTACTTCAATTCATACATGATGTAGAATGACAGGTCTCAAATTTCACAATAATTTATGCACAAATTGGCTAAAGATATATATTTGAAACACCCAAAAGGAGTTTGCATTACCCTTCGATAGACGTGGTTAAATCCTAAACAAGAGCTAAAGTTGAAAGAGAGAAAGCTTATAAAAGCCACTCCCATGAAATCGTGACCAGTGAGGGTAGGGGGTAAGGGAAAAAGAAAGCACGTCAAAAGGTAAAATAAAATTTCCAAATCTTTCGTGCAAGAGAAATTGTAGCTGCCTGAAAACCTATCTCGAGTGTTCGACAGGAGCAAAACCGATCGAGACAATGGTCACACTGGTTAAGATTTGTACCGGTGGTGTACATAAATTTGTCCCTTGGAGGGTGAAGTATGTTGATATAGAGGGTGTCCATAGTGACAATGGTAGAGACCAAGGTACTAATGGAGCTTCCCATGATGTGCATCAAGGGTGGGTGTGAGAGTGGATAGAATGTCTCTCCATAGTCACAGCAGTTGAAGCTGAGTGGAAGAGAAGAAGTCCCTTCCTCAATGTGAGAGAGGGGTATTTAGAGTCAGATCTCTAGTCAACCTAGCCAGCCTAGCCTTTTCAGGCTAGGCATGCTGAACCCCTGCCTGTGTGCAGGGGCAGCCTTGTGCCTTGGGAAGAGGGGGGAACCCTAAGATCAAGAACGTTGAAAAAAAACTATTGATGAAAAATTCGTAAGGAAATTGTTGCCAAGATACACTTTACCTCCGATCCTCCCTTATAATACCATTTTGGGTCCCTAACAAAAAACACAGTCTCCACTCTAGTCCTTTACAAAAATAAATTAGTAAGTTAGTCCCTAACAAATTCAAAGTGGACCCATTTTAGTCCTTTTGAGAGACTAATATGGGTCTTTTTTGAATTTGTGAGGGACCACAATTTCAACTAAATGGGTCAACTTTGAATTTGTTAGGGACCAACTGACTAATTTATTTTTGTAAGGGACTAAAGTGGGGATCGTGTTTTTTGTTAGGGACCAAAACGGGTATTTACTCTTTTATAAATAAGAATAAATACCCTTTTTGGTCCTCAACAAATTTCACGATGCCCGCTTTAGTCCCTAGCAAAAAAGAAGGCCCATCATGGTCCCTAAAAATTTAAAATGGACCCATTTAGTTGAAATCGTGGTCCCTCACAAATTCAAAAAACACTCATTTTAGTCCTCAAAAGGACTAAAATGTGTCCATTTTAAATTTCTTAGGGATCACGATGAGTCTTTTTATTTGCTAGGGACTAAAGTGGGCATCTTGAAATTTGCTGAGGACCAAAAAAGATATTTACTCTATAAATAATTAATTGGTTTGCTCAGATAATTCATTATTTCCCTACAAATTAGTTGAACCCTAATGTCTTAGTGATTTCAATCCTTTAACCCAATTAGAATCCTAATGTCTTAGTGATCCTTCTTCAATTAAGCATTAAGCAAATGAATTATGAGTCTGCAATTTATGTAAGCCTATGTCTAGATCATACACAAATTGTTATTCTACCCTTGTCCAGATTAAAACCCCAATATGTCTATTGTGAATTCTAACCCTCAAAACCCTATAATTTAGAGCGGCCAATTCTAAACAGGATATGAAAAAAGTAACACAGGTAGAATAAAACAAACTAACTAATTAAATTATAAAATGTCAATACAAAAAATATAAAAGGATTCACATCGGGTCCATGATTCAAACTACATAAAGAAATTAGCCAGACATGTTCATGTCTGACTTAAACAAATTAAAAGAAAAATTGTTCATGAACTATAAAGAAGAAAAGAAGAAGAAGAATAAAAACTCAATGTCTTCAGCCTTCAACTTCAGTGGAATCCTGATCTCTAGCGCAAGTTGTAACACCCCATATATATCCGGTAATGTTATCATAATATCGTATTAAGCTGCGCTTAATTAAAAATGCGAGATTACTTTTTCTTTTCAATTATGATGCCATTAACATTACCAACTTGCTTAATAATCAATTAATAAAACATCGCCTGTATGTAATTGCAATAAAACAGCTAACTGAAATACCTCATAACATAGATAATAAAAGTGTGGCTCTAGTCACGGAACTACAACAATGTAGATCGGACCATCTAACAGTTTATACAACTCCAATCTAAAAAGTACTAACAGAGAGTGTCATGGACAATCCCCATGCTCACTTAAATAAGACAACATACCCAACATTAGTCTCAACAACAACATAATGATAAAAAGCATAAAACATAATCAGCATCAATATCCAGTCATGCTAACAAATAAGCAGAAACAACAAAATCAGCTAAGCTCCGGCCTCCTGCCGCCTGAGGCATCAGTACCCATACTACCTGATCCTGAAATAAGCATTCCCCAAACGTGGGGTAAGATCTCTAATCTAGAAATCTCAGTAAGTCAGTGAGTCCTCAAGGATCTTCCACCCCAAGCTCACTTACATGTGCAATATAAGTTCAAAAGCAGTTTATCATTTCTAAAACAATGCAATGCAGCAGATAATCATGCCATGTGTGTCAATACTAATCTACTGGCCAGAGACAGTGCAGGTATACGTCTATCACCTACACACCGTGCAAGTACCACTTGCATTCACCCCGGTACACCGTCTTGTATGGCGCTACATACTCAGGCTTCCCGTCAAGATGAAACAACACATGCATATTAAAAGCCATTACATGTAAAGTTAAATCAACATATCAAATATCTAAAAGCATGTACACAACATGCATAAACCATACCCCCATGGGACATGGTGGAACCACAACATGGCTAAACCGAGGACACGAAAGCTTACCTTGCAAGCTAACTCCAAAAGCCAAGAGTCCACAGCTCAAAGTCCAAACACAGCAGATTCACAATCTGTTATAGACCAAATATAAATCAATAACATGTACCACATGCATACAAATTAAAGACAACGCCTTTCCTTACGTTTTACGTCTTAAGGCTCCATATCAAGCCATAAGTCCTTAATCACTTGATTCTGACTTAGTTTAATTAAAATAGTAGTTCAACTTCATCAATCTAGGGTCCACAAACCCCCAATAGCCTACTGTCCTCACAGCACAGCTATTGTTCTACAAAATCCCAGAATATCCGGATATTCCTCGGGACCATATCCGGATATCTCACTGGACATATCCGGATAGGCAATATCCGGATATCCAGAATCCCATATCCGGATATCTGATATCCGGATACTCAAAACCCATATCCGGATATCACATATCCGGATATTTCTCGGGCACATATCCGGATATTTCACGACAGAATGCAGAAAATGCATTTCGTGAAGATATCCTTCCAAGGTTTTATTTTTAACACTTAATTACGTTAAAGCATGCATCTTTATACTGATTAAGGTCCTCACCCCAGTTGGTTACTTGATTAACCCTTTAAACATGCAAAGATCACACCTTTAATCCATAAGAACACAAGCTAAAGGTAGGTACAACTCATCAAAGCTCAAAACAGAGGTTGGAGGTGCTCTTGGAGCTCACAATCAGCTCCCAAGGTGCTGACTTCAAGGGTGCACGAAATTACCACCCAAGCAAGGATCTTTCTTCACAAAGGAAGCTCCTTGAAGCCTCACAAGCCAAGAACAACACTTCTCAACAAGAATGCCACCAAACCAGAAAACAACTCAGCTCCCACAGCCACCACAACTCAGAAAAGGTGCTCACTTTTCACTCACAAAGATGATTCCCACTCACCCAAGGTGTTTTAGTGAAGAAAAGGAGAAGAAAGGCTACAAGGGAGGTTACACAAAGGTGGAGAAGGCCAAGGCAGTAGCCACCAGCTCCAAACTCACGTAGAGAATGTAATATGGCCTAGGGTTTAGTGCCCACTAAGGCTTATATAATGGTTTAACAATTAAACACACAGTATTAACTTTAATTGCTACGCTTAGCATTTTAATCCCAAACTTTGAAATCTGAAAGCACACAATTTTCTAAGATTTATCATATTTTTCTTATAATTTTCTGAGCACCTTTGCGGTACGCGCTTTTCCAAGCCAGTACCGGTTTCTAGCACCAGTTCTCATTATCTGGACTTGAAACTCGTTTTAAAAGTCCTACATATTATTCTAGTAATTAATATGCCCTTACTTTAATTTTTCGGGATACTTTTTCGGTACTCATTTATACTGACTAGCAGAACCGGTATCTGCACTTTTCTTTCGAAAAGAAACTTTCAGCATTATTACTCACTTACTATAATTATTAAAGCCTCATAATAATTATTAGGGTCAATTATGGAATCATTTCCTATTTTCTCATAATTTATTAATTATATTTCTTAATTAACGGTGCGAGTTCTTACATTCACCCCACCTTTTTAGGATTTTGACCTCAAAATCAGAAACATACCTGGTCGAAACTCGGGGTACTGCCGGAGAAGCTCGTCCTCACGCTCCCAAGTACACTCCTCAGGAGTCCTTCCGGTCCACTGCACCTTGACCATCAGAATGATCTTGCTCCTCAGCTGCTTCTCGCCACGATCGAGAATCTTTAGTGGTCCGACGGGAGTCTTTAGGTTCTCCCGAACCTCCACATCATCCGGTTGCACCACATGCGACGGATCTGCTATGTACCTCCAAAGCTGAGACACGTGAAACACGTCGTGGATGTTGGCCAGGTTCGGAGGCAAGGCAAGCCGGTAGGCAATAGGTCCTACTCTACCAAGAATCTGGTATGGCCCAATAAACCGTGGGCTCAGCTTCCTCACTCCGAGTTCCCGTCCAACACCGGTGACAGGTGAAAGTCTCACAAACACGTGTTCACCCTCACTGAACTCCAGTGGTCGATGCTTGACATCGTAGTAGCTCTTCTGACGATTCTGCGCCTGCTTCAGCTTTTCCCTGATCATCTGGATCTGCAGGGTGGTATCTTGGACAAAGTCCAAGCCAAACAACTCACGATCCCCAACCTCCGACCAGCAGGTAGGTGTACGACACCTCCTACCGTAGAGCGCCTCGTAGGGTGCCATAGGCTAGCATGAAAACTGTTGTTATACGAAAACTCTACCAATGGAAGGTACCTATCCCATGCCGAGCCCTGCTCCAACGTGCAAGCCCGCAACATGTCCTCCAAGGTCTGGATAGTCCGCTCAGTCTGTCCATCAGTCTGAGGGTGATAGGCGGTACTCAATCTCAACTGCGTACCAAAAGCTCCCTGCAGCGCCTCCCAAAACCGAGATGTGAACTTCGGGTCCCTATCACTGATGATACTCACGGGCACCCCGTGAAGCCTCACAATCTCGCGAACATACAATTTGGCCAACTGCTCTGCAGTGAAGCTCACCTTCACTGGAAGAAAATGGGCAGACTTCGTCAGTCTGTCCACAATGACCCATATCGAGTCAGCCAACCTGAGTCTTCGGCAAACCCACAACGAAGTCCATGGAAATGCTCTCCCATTTCCACTCTGGAATCTCAAGAGGTTGAAGTTTACTAGACGGCTTCTGGTGTTCAATCTTCACTTTCTGGCAAACCAAACACTTGGACACAAAGATAGCAACATCTTTCTTCATGCCCGGCCACCAGAAGTTCTTCTTCAAGTCTTGATACATCTTAGTAGCACCAGGGTGGATAGAAAACTGACCCTTATGGCCTTCTGCCATAACCTCTTCTGTCAACGGACCTCGAGGAACCACAATCCTCCGCTGGAACAAAAGCAATCCATCATCATTCCAAGACACACCGTCTTGGTTCTTCACATAATCCAGACACTCCCTCTGAACTTGTACCTCTTTAATCTTTTCTAGCAGCTCGTTCACAACATCTGATGCTTCCAACCCGAGAAGTACGCTCGCACACGGAGCGATCACTGCCAAGTGGCGGAACTTCTCAACCACATCGAAGTTACCAAGTAGCAAACTGGATGAACTACTGGATTTTCGATTCAAAGCATCAGCTATCACATTGGCCTTGCCAGGATGATTCCTTAGCTCGAAGTTGTAGTCCTTTATGTACTCCATCCATCTCCTCTCCCTCATGTTCAACTCTTTCTGGTCGAAGAGATACTTCAAACTCTTGTGGTCACTGAACACCACAAACCTCAAACCAAAAAGATAATGCCTCCAAATCTTGAAAGCAAACACAATCGCAGCCAACTCCAAATCATGAGTCGGGTAGTTCTCCTCATGAGGCTTCAACTGCCTCGAAGCAAAAGCAACAGCTCTACCAGACTGCATCAGCACACAGCCCATCCCCTTTCCAGAAGCATCACAGTAAAGCTCAAACTGCTCCTCAGGATCAGGAAGGATCAACACAGGTGAAGAAGTCAATATCTCCTTCAACTCCTGAAAGCACGCCTCACACTCGTGAGTCTACACAAATGGAGTCTCCTTTCGGGTAAGGCGAGTCAAAGGGAGAACCATCGTGGAAAAACACTTGATGAACCTCCGATAGTAACCTGCCAAACCTAAGAAGCTCTTCACCTCCGTAGTTGTCTTGGGTCTCTCCCAATCCAACACGGCCTCAATCTTGTTGGGATCCACTGCAACTCCATATGCTGAAATCACATGCCCCAGAAACTTGACTGATTTAAGCCAAAACTCACACTTAGAAGGTTTAGTATAAAGCTTTTTCTCCTTCAGCACTTGCAGAACTATCCTCAAATGCTCCGCATGCTCCTCCTCAGTCTTGGAGTAGATCAAAATATCATCAATGAAAACAATCACAAACTGATCCAGATACGGCTGGAAAATCTTGTTCATGTAATCCATGAACACTGCCGGCGCATTTGTGAGTCCAAACGGAATCACCAAATACTCAAAATGACCGTATCTCGAACGAAACACGGTCTTCGGGACATCCTCCGGCTTCACCCGAATCTGATGGTATCCGGACCGGAGATCAATCTTGGAATACACACAAGCACCCCTGAGCTGATCCAACAGATCATCAATACGAGGAAGGGGATACTTGTTCTTGATTGTCACCTTGTTCAACTGCCTGTAGTCGGTGCACAATCGCATTGTCCCGTCCTTCTTCTTCACAAAGATAACTGGTGCTCCCCAAGGAGACACACTCGGTCTAATGAAATCTTTCGCCGAAAGATCCTCAATATGCTTCTTAAGCTCAGCCAACTCCGGTGGCGACATTCGATAAGGAGCTAAAGAAATCGACCCCACACCGGGCAACAAGTCAATGGAGAACTCTATCTCCCGCTGCGGTGGAATCTCAGGGATCTCCTCAGGAAACACCTCCAGGAACTCCCCCACCACAGGAATGCCAGTGGTATCCTCCTGTGTCCCACTCACCAAACCACCCAACATGACATAACCCAATGCCCCTGCTCGCAACGCTCTCCTGGCCTGCAGCAGTGAAATGTATGGCGAGGAACTAGCTGTGGAATCACATGGAGACATCACTACGAACTTTGCACAACAATCAATCAATGCACAGTTTTTAGACAACCAATCCATGCCCAGAATATTCTCAAGGTTGGCCATCGGCAATCCTATCAGATCTACTGAGAACTCACAGCCATCCCACTGAAACGCTACATCGCGATGTACAGTGGTAGAATCACAAATCTCTCCGGTGGCGGTAGTCACTCGCAACGGTGGAGAAAGCACAACACTGGGCAACTCAAGCCCCAAAGCAATCGGGGTAGCAACAAACGAATGAGTAGCCCCGGAATCAAAGATAGCATCAACAAAAGAATCACCAATAGACACAGTACCTCTGACAAGGTTCGGAGCGCGGTCCAACTGCTGCTATCCAGTGTATACACTCTCCCAACAGAAGGTGGCACTGCAGGTGCCGAAGAAGATGCCATCGGAACCATCTGCAAAGGAACTGCCTGAACAGCTGCAGCTCTCGCCGTCGACGACGAACAATCTCTAGAGAAGTGGCCCTCCTTGCCATACTTGAAGCACAGCAACTTCCCCGTAGCACAGCGTCCCACATGCTCCTTCCCACATCCCGAACATCTCGGAGTGGTAGGAGGCCTAGCAGAACTCCCCTGATGTGAAACAGTTCTCTTGAACTGACCAGGCGCCTGCCTAGTCGCTAACTGCTTTCTCTTGCCCTTATCAGCAAACCTCCTGTCCTTCCAAGAAGTAGAAGCAGGAGTGGAACCACCTGTTCCCTTGCTCTCCTCAACCTTGGCCCTCTTGGCCTTGCTTGCCATGCAAACATCCTCGATGTCCTTACACTGCTGAACCAGTGTACCAAAGTCCCTCGAAGCAGCACCAGCAAGATGCTCAGCAATCACCTCACTAAGTCCCCTGCGGAACTTAGCTGCCAGAAACAACGGAGTAGGAGGAACCATCCGGAAGTGTGCAAACTTCACTAGCTCATTAAACTTAGCCAGGTACTCATCAACAGACATCGAGCCCTGTACCAAACGATCAAACTCTCCCTGCTTCCTCTCCTGCGCATCATAGGGAAAGTATCGGCCCAGAAAGCACTCCTCAAAGAATGGCCACCTCATGACACGACCCTGCCTCTCAAAAGCATGAGAGGTGTGCATCCACCACTCATGGGCATCGCCCTCCAGCATGTAGGTCAAGAACATCAGCTTCTGTGGGTCTGTACTCTTCATAACCCGAAAAATCTTGTCCAGCGACTCTAGCCATCTCGCAGCAGCAATAGGATCCAAAGACCCCTCAAACACGGGTGGCTTATGCTTCCTGAAAGCATTCAGCTGGCGATCGATCACATCACGATCCTCAGCAATCCCCACAAGGGGCTCCCCCGTCTCAGCGGCATGAGTAGCACTGCCGATGTGACTATGGCTCTCCTCCTGAACACTAGGTGGAGGCGATGGCGGTGGTGGTGGTGCCTGGCCAATAGCAGGACCATCTCTCATCTCCTCCAACATGACTCTCATCATCGTCGTATTCACCATCCTGTTCGCCTCGAGGACTTCCTCAGTGGTCCTCCGGTTCGCTCCACGAACCTCAGCTGCGGCTATCCGGTTCGCCTCGCGAACAATATCCATCATTGCCGCGTTGGAAAATCTAGTGGCCTCCTGATCGGCTAACCTAACCGCCTGCATCTCAGCCAATGCAGTCAGGATAGGATCAGGTTGATCCTCAGAAGTCTCTCGTGTTCTCCCGGACCTTACCATGACTCTGCACAAGTTACACAAATTATGAATTGATCAGGCCCACGCAATGTGATCACATATACAGCATCATAATAAAATTCGACGGAGTAAACACAAAGAAAGACACAACCAAACAACCTAGAAATTGCAATACATACAGGCTTTTCCCTCGAACCATTGCTCTGATACCATAAATGTAACACCCCGTATATATCTGGTAATGTTATCATAATATCGTATTAAGCTGCGCTTAATTAAAAATGCAGAATTACTTTTTCTTTTCAATTATGATGCCATTAACATTACCAACTTGCTTAATAGTCAATTAATAAAACATCGCCTGTATGTAATTGCAATAAAACAGCTAACTGAAATACCTCATAACATAGATAATAAAAGTGTGGCTCTAGTCACGGAACTATAACAATGTAGACTGGACCATCTAATAGTTTATACAACTCCAATCTAAAAAGTACTAACAGAGAGTGTCATGGACAATCCCCATGCTCACTCAAATAAGGAAACATGCCCAACATTAGTCTCAACAACAACATAATGATAAAAGGCATAAAACATAATCAGCATCAATATCCAGTCATGCTAACAAATAAGCAGAAACAACAAAATCAGCTAAGCTCCAGCCTCCTGCCGCCTGAGGCATCAGTACCCATACTACCTGATCCTGAAATAAGCATTCTCCAAACGTGGGGTAAGATCTCTAATCTAGAAATCTCAGTAAGTCAGTGAGTCCTCAAGGATCTTCCACCCCAAGCTCACTTACATGTGCAATATAAGTTCAAAAGCAGTTTATCATTTATCATTTCTAAAACAATGCAATGCAGCAGGTAATCATGCCATGTGTGTCAATACTAATCTACTGGCCAGACACAGTGCAGGTATACGTCTATCACCTACACACCGTGCAAGTACCACTTGCATTCACCCCGGTACACAGTCTTGTATGGCACTACATACTCAGGCTTCCCGTCAAGATGAAACAACACATGCATATTAAAAGCCATTACATGTAAAGTTCAATCAACATATCAAATATCCAAAAACATGTACACAGCATGCATAAACCATACCCCCATGGGACATGGTGGAACCACAACATGGCTAAACCGAGGACACGAAAAATTACCTTGCAAGCTAACTCCAAAAGCCAAGAGTCCACAGCTCAAAGTCCAAACACAGCAGATTCAAAATCTGTTATGGACCAAATATAAATCAATAACATGTACCACATGCATACAAATTAAAGACAATGCCTTTCCTTACGTTTTACGTCTTAACGCTCCATACCAAGCGATAAGTCCTTAATCACTTGATTCTGACTTAGTTTAATTAAAACAGCAGTTCAACTTCATCAATCTAGGGTCCACAAATCCCCAATAGCCTACTGTCCTCACAGCACAGCTACTATTCTACGAAATCCCAGAATATCCGGATATTCCTCGGGACCATATCCGGATATCTCACTGGACATATCCGGATAGGCAATATCCGGATATCCAGAATCCCATATCCGGATATCTGATATCCGGATACTCAAAACCCATATCCTGATATCACATATCCGGATATTTCTCGGGCACATATCCGAATATTTCACGATAGAATGCAGAAAATGCATTTCGTGAAGATATCCTTCCAAGGTTCCATTTTTAACACTTAATTACGTTAAAGCATGCATCTTTATACTGATTAAGGTCCACACCCCAGTTGGTTACTTGATTAACCCTTTAAACATGCAAAGATCACACCTTTAATCCATAAAAACACAAGCTCAAGGTAGGTACAACTTACCAAAGCTCAAAACAGAGGTTGGAGGTGCTCTTGGAGCTCACAATCAGCTCCCAAGGTGCTGACTTCAAGGGTGCACGAAAATACCACCCAAGCAAGGATCTTTCTTCACAAAGGAAGCTCCCTGAAGCCTCACAAGCCAAGAACAACACTCCTCAACAAGAATGCCACCAAACCAGAAAACAACTCAGCTCCCACAGCCACCACAACTCAGAAAAGGTGCTCACTCACAAAGATGATTCCCACTCACCCAAGGTGTTTTAGTGAAGAAAAGGAGAAGAAAGGCTACAAGGGAGGTTACACAAAGGTGGAGAAGTCCAAGGCAGCAGCCACCAGCTCCAAACTCACGTAGAGAATGTAATATGGCCTAGGATTTAGTGCCCACTAAGGCTTATATAGTGGTTTAACAATTAAACACACAGTATTAACTTTAATTGCTATGCTTAGCATTTTAATCCCAAACTTTGAAATCTGAAAGTACACAATTTTCTAAGATTTATCATATTTTTCTTATAATTTTCTGAGCACCTTTGCGATACGCGCTTTTCCAAGCCAGTACCGGTTTCTAGCACCAGTTCTCATTATCTGGACTTGAAACTCATTTTAAAACTCCTATATATTATTCTAGTAATTAAAATGCGCTTACTTTAATTTTTCGGGATACTTTTTCGGTACTCATTTATACTGACTAGCAGAACCGGTATCTGCACTTTTCTTTCGAAAAACGACTTTCAACATTATTACTCACTTACTATAATTATTAAAGCCTCATAATAATTATTAGGGTCAATTATGGAATCATTTCCTATTTTCTCATAATTTAATAATTAAATTTCTTAATTAACGGTGCAGGTTCTTACACAAGTCTCCAAGAATTCTCTCAATTCTCTGATTCTCGCAATTTCGTCCAACCAAAGATAATTTCTTCTGGGAGTCTAATCCTCTATTTATAGAGTTTATGTCTTGCATATAAATCTTGATTTAAATCCATAGCTTGTATCTGGGTCCAATCTGTTCGGATTCATCCTGAGATTTGTTACTGATTTGTTCTGCACCTCCCACGCTACTAGCATGGATCCCACGCTGATAGGGTGGGAGTTTTGTTCACATTACTGGAGTTTCACGCAACTAGCGTGGTTACCACGATGTCAGCGTGAGTGGCAATATTGGTTGACGCTACTAGCGCGAGTTCCACGCTAGTAGCGTGGATGTCTCTGTATGAAAATTGCTTCATGTGCTGCTAGCGCGAATATCACGCTGTCAGCGTGGTTGTCTCTGTCTAAAAAGCCTTCTTCACGCTGTCAGCGCCACACCCACGCTATCAGCGTGGGCCTTTAGTTTGGTAATTTCCAATTGGGCTCTAGTTTGTCTGTTTTTCCTACGAAATCAGTAGAAAATCAGTTGTACAATCTTTGTTTGAGATTTTAACAAATCAACAGTAAATATTGCCTTTTTACTCAGGATTAACCAATATTCTTTCTCTTTTTGGCTTGGTTTTACCCATATGCTGGATGCATATTAGGAGCTAATTGATCTAGCTAGGGATTCTTCCAAAATCTTTTTAAGGAAAGTACTAAAGAGTCAGTTTGGTTTCAAACCAATAACTCTTGGCCAACAATCAGGGAGGATCAAATTGGTAATCTTTCGTTGGTTATTTCTCTTGAGGAAGTGAATAGGGCCTTCTTCCAAATGCCTCCCTTGAGAGCCCCTGGATCAGATGGGTTTCCAGCCTGGTTTTATCATAGAAATTGGGAGATTCTCAAGACTCAAATCTAAAACAGTATGCAGTTTTATTTCCAGCATCCAGATCGGATAGGTGAGTTAAATCATACACTTATTGTTCTAGTTCCCAAAGTTGAAAGACCTTGTTTGATGAAGCAATACAGGCCAATAGCCCTTTGTAATTCTGTGTACAAGGGACTTAGCAAATTTCTTGCTAACAAAATTAAACCTCTTCTTGCGGAGCTTGTATCTCCAAATCAGGTCAGTTTTGTGCCTAAGAGACATATCCAGGACAATATCATAATTGTTCAAGAACTCATCCATTCTATGCATAGAATGAAAGGAAAAAAGAGCTTCTTATCTATTAAGATTGATTTAGAAAAGGCTTATGACAAGCTTAATTGAAAGTTTATCAGAGCAGTGTTGGAAGATTTGAAGTTACCAGGGGATATGGTAGGAGCTATAATGGGTTGTGTGACTAGTCATGTCTTAGAGGTTCTTTGGAATGCAGTTAGAAACCTTAACTTTCAATCTCAGAGGGGAATTAGACAAGGGGATCCAATATCCCCTTATCTTTTTGTTCTCTGTATGGAGAAGTTAACCCATTTAATCATGGATGAAGTGGAGGTGAAGAACTGGCAACCAATTAGAGCAGGCAAATCTGAACCTCCCATCTCCCATCTTATGTTTGCTGATGACATCATTCTCTTCGCTGAAGCTTCTCTAAGCCAATTAAATTGTATTGCTCACTTCCTGCAAAAGTTCTCAAAGATGTCTGGACAATGTGTGAGTAATATAAAAGTCCTACATTTAATTTTCCAAGAATGTTCCCTAGGAGGTTGTGAAGTCCATTATTGATGTTAGTGGGTTCAAAAAGGTTAATAACCTTGGCAGTTATTTGGGATCTCTGATGAGACATGGTAGAATAAGAAAGGATCACTATGCTGATGTAATTTCCAGAGTCCAGAATAGGCTTCAAGGTTGGAAATCCAAAAGTCTGTCTCTGGCAGGCAGAATCACATTAGCTAAAAGTGTAATTTCAGCTATTCGATCACATGCAGAACAATACTCTTCCTGTTCATGTTTGCCAAGATATTGAAAAGCTGCAAAGAAACTTTACTTGGGGAGACCTAGATTCTAAAAGAAGAGCTCATGACGTAGCCTGGGAGCATCTATGTCAGCCAATGGATTGTGGTGGTCTTGGCATTATCAACCTCAGGATACAAAATGAAGCTTTTATGCAGAAGCTGGCTTGGCAACTTATCAAAGACCAGAATAGTCTTTGGGCTCAGGTACTACTAGGCAAGTATGGTAGGAACCATGATCCTAACCGTAGCTTGATAGCAAAACTGAGTGATTCTACATTGTGGAAGAATATTTGTATAGCTAGAACTAAGTTGTCCCAGCATCTAGAGTGGGTGGTTGAGAATGGAAAAACAGCTTGTTTCTGGACAGACTACTGGGGAGATTGGCAAAGCACTCTGCTTGAACTTGCTTCAGTCAAACCTCCTATATCTGACCTAGTTCTCAAAGTTTGTGATGTAGTTGATCCAAGCACAAATGGTTGGAATTGGAATTATCTGGAAAAATACTTTGATGCTTTTATTTGCAGCAAGCTGAGCAAATATTCCTCCCCTATTCTCAGCAACTCAGATGACTGGCTCAATTGGAAGAAGAGTATTCCAGGTAAATCTATTGTGAAGAATGCTTACTGCTAACTGATGAACTCCGGTTATGAGAAGGACATAATTTGGTCAGCAATATGGTAGTGGAGAGGTCTTTATAGAATAGCAGTCTTCATATGTTTCGCATGTCTTAATAAGCTCCATGTCAGAAGCATTACTTGTCACTGGAGTGGAGGGGAGGTGAAATGTCCCACCTGGTTTATGGATCAAGAAACTTTAATCCATACCCTTAGAGATTGCAAAGATGCTAGGAGTATATGGGAGAGATGGTTTGCTGGTAAAATCCCTAAAAACTTCCTAAATGCAGAAGGTTTAGAGTGGTTTAGGCTAAATTTATATAAGCCATTTACTTCTCATCTCTAACACTCGTGGATAGAAATTTTTTTTATGACCTGCTAGTTCTTATGGCAATGGAGGAATTCCACTGTTCATGATGAGTTATTTTCAAGACCTCAAGATCCAATACACAGGATTCTGAGTTATCTTGCTGACATGAAGAAAAGTGGCACTACTGATCCATTCTCTACTCTGCCTAAATCTCCTAATTATTCTGGTAGTTCTGGCCAGATGGTATCCCAAAAAGGAGTAAAACAATTTGTCGATGGTGCTGTCAACCTATCAACCCACATAGATGCTTGTGGAGGTTTCGCTTACTCTTCGAATGGAGAATGGCTGAGTGGGTTCTCTTCCAACATAGGATCTTGCTTGTCCCTGGAAGCTGAACTATGGGGTATCCTTCAAGGCCTCAAGCTAGCTGGTCATCTAAATTGCTCTAATGTCTCGCTTGGATGTGATAGTAAAGAGGCCATACTCTGTATAGAGTCTAAATTTGATCTGTGTGGCTTCTCATCCTTAATTGATAGAATCAAAAAAGCTGCTCACTCTTTTGAGCAAATTCGTTTGGAGTATATGCCTAGAGAATTGAATGGTTGTGCAGATAGATTAGCTAAGTTAGGTTTTAACTACAAGGGTGAAGAGTTGAGGGTATTTTCCTCCCACTGTTAGCATTGAGTCTCTTTGGAATTCTTTTTGCTTGAACTTGCTGATGGAGCATGTGTCTTTAAACATGCATCAGCTGTCTGTTTAGTGTTCTTGGGCCAGGCCCTCCCTTTATATCAAAAAAAAAAACTTGTATCTAATTAAGGAGAAATAATCCAACAATGAATATGACAAATTAAATTAATGGCAAGTATTATGAATCTCATGCCATTGAAATTAACCTCACTATTGAGGCTAACAATATCTTTGTTGATTATTGCTCCTAAAGTAGCAAAATCTGAATTATTTTATCATTTGCATATATACAAAATGATTTTTATACCCCCATATGTGATGCATGTAATCACACATATTGATTTGGAGGAAGCCAATTTCAATACAATAATTGGCAATATAAAAATTAATTAAAAGCTCTAGAAGAGCTAATTTGTGATTACCAAGGGGAACCAAATTGGCTATAAATGATATCTTCCGGTTAGAAAAACATGACCGGTTGGATCATTCGGATCAAATATGACGCAAAAAATTATTGAAAATTCACATGATCATGCATTGAAGAACAAGAAGATTCTTCAATTTATTGAATTTCATGTACTGCTAGTTCCCAGGAGAAATTATCACCAGCTAAAAAGTTGAGATTCAATCTCTTGCATTTTAAAAATGCATATAGGGTGAAATATATGAGCTCATTCACCCATCATGTGAACCTTTCAAATATTATGAATTTAATATATGCATCTACAAAATGGCCACATATATGTCTATTATCAACTCACATCTTGTCATCTGCAAGATTGTTTGCTCAAATGATAATATTAAGAGCACAATAAAGATAATTCATCTTCATAATGCTGATGGATTTATTTATTAGAAGAATTATTAAATGTCTCCAATTGATTGCTATAACATTGCCTGTGAGAACAAAGCTCCCTATTTTTGCATAGGAATATACTATATTTTATGCAGCAATACTTGTACACATCATGCCAATAAGTAGTCATCTCCCCATTACATTGGCTTATGGTCAGGAGCCAAATAATATTTTTGATGTACGAATTATATTCTAATTACTCCACCATAATGCATAAAGATGAATCCCAAATACAGTTGGGAATATATGTTGGATATGAATCTCCTTAAATAATATATTGAAACAATGGTTGGAGATTTAGTGGATTATTGTTATCAGTTTTTCCAACATAAGGGGGGAGAATAAACAGTTAAAAAATACATAATGCATTATCATTATCTCATATAGATCCTCACACCAAGGAAATATGAGAAAAAAATATATTATATATTGACTGCCAGATGCTTTAACTGACCAATAGGTATAATATTCCAACTGTAAATGCTCCAATTCATATTGTACATAAAAAAATAATCGGTTCCAAATATAAAAATCCTCAAAAGGGGAGAAAAGGAGCAAATGATTAAGATGGTCATAATATGGAGATAATTCTTAATCCTAAAGACATAACTTTCATTAAACCTCGAGGAGGTTCAGGTACCTGAAAATAATAAAAATAAAGAGATCTCTCTTAGTTATGTCATTTCATGAAAAAATTGGAACCATAAAGATATAGTTGTCGTCAACATTTTTGCAAATAATGAAATATTGAACAAGACGAGGATCTTGAAGAAATTTTCTTTTATTTATGAATAAAAAAATAATTGGCTAAAATATAAAGACGCAGTTCATATTTAAAGTTTTTTGGACATAGAATCCAAATACATGAAGGTGTAAAGCCAGTGGGGTACAAATGTGCAAAAATTATAATGAGAAAAATGAAGTCGTAAAAATATAAAACACAACTTGTAGTATAATAATTTTCACAAAAGCCTGGCATTTATTATATGAAATATATGTATTATCTTGTGGTGGATACGTTCACCTTCACATATCTTACTAATCTGGCAGTATATGAAAAATTGACATGCGTCTAATAGATGTTATTATAGTTTATTTATGTGACTTATTTGATCAATAGTGAAATATATATCCTAGAAGGATTTAAAACTCTTGAAGCATATAAGAATTTTCGACAAATTTTTTGAATAAAGCTTCAAATATCGGTAAATGGATTAAAGAAATAAAGGGGTATATGGTATAATCGCCTTGATAAAATATTTATCAGTTGACTTATAATTTAAAGAGATTGTACATGGATAAAGCAAATCCATTGAGTACCCCAATAGTTGTGAGATCGCTCGACATAAATAAAATATATATTTCACCATCATGAAAAATAATTTTCGAATCTTGAAATGCCAATAGGGCATAATATATAGCGTGATAAAGGAGATTAATTATAGGGCTCAGTTAAGCGGGAGATATTATGATGATATTTACTCATACGATAACTACAATAAATATTCAAAGGGAGAGTTATAAGAATTGTACTCTTTTTTCCTTCACCAAGTTTTTATCCCAGTGGATTTTTCTTGTGAAAGTTTTTAATGAGGCAATCTATTAGCGTATGACTAAGAGTGAACATCCAAGGGAGACTTATGAAACTATCAAATAAGTGGATGTTCAACTTTCCAACCCCGAATCTTCTCCCTTTTTTACCCTCACATTTTTACTTTCTTATTTGTAAGTCTATTAGCAGGATTATACTCTTATCCAACACAAAGTTACTAGAATAATTACAATGCTGGTTATTTACTTGAGCCACACAAAGGCAGATCCCAAACAAGATTTCGATCACAAGTGGAAGCATAATTATTTCATGGCGTTCAACAAATTCGTGATAATTTGGCAGATTTATTTACCAAGGCATTACCTACTTCAAGTTTTGAGAATCTTTTATACAAGATCGAGATGCGTAAACTCAAAGATATTAAATAATGTAATCATTAGGGGAGTAAAATATGTGATGCACCCTTTTTTTCTTAACCATGGTTTTGTCCCATTGGATTTTCCTAGTAAGGTTTTTAATGAGGCAGCCTCTAATACGTATTTCTTTTCAATAGAATCGTTGGACATCCAAGGAGAGTGTTATAAATAATATTGATTGTTGGTTGTGCATGAGCATTGAATGTTCTGTAACCACTAAATAAGTAATTATGGTCATTTATCATTTATAATCATCCTTGTCTTGTGAGCCTATAAATAGAAGCATCAAAGGTCATGATAATACAATAAAAATAGATTTTCCCTATCTCTCTCTTATCTCCATATTTTCTCTCAATTATCTATATTTATTTTACAACAGATCTACCTAATTTTTTCTCCTTTTGAAAAAAGGTCTCAATAAAAAAGAGGAAAATATGTTTACCAAAAAAAAAAAATGTAAACACGTGTATAGATAGATGATATTTCCCCTAAAAAGTTAGGGAAAAAAAAAGTGAATTTAGTCTACTTTTAAGTGAGATTCATTTTTGGAGAAGATTATATTTACAAACTTTTTGTTTACAAACTATACTAAGTATGACCGGTCATACTTCAATCAAGAGTGTATGACCGGTCATACTTAGTGTAATTTGTAAAAAAAAGTTTGTAAATGGATCCTTCCTCTTCATTTTTATTGAATGAATCGAAACAAAAAGAGAAAATGTCCTTTCCCTTTTATATATATTGACACGTTCCCTCTCTCTCTCTCACTCTCTTTTTACAAGTATGAACTGTTTCTTTGATTTGTGTTTCTTTCCGTCCAAACAAGATAATAAATATGGAAAACAATTTATTTTTTTAAATAACACAAGTTATGTTATTTCATTCTCACAAAAAAGTAAAATTACATTTTTATTTTTTTGTCAATTCTCTCCCCCTCAATAATTTTTTTTCTCACTTAAAATGACACAATTTTACCTCCTTTAAAATGACATACATTTCCCCAATAAATATGTGGGTTATATTAATCTTATGTTGCTGGAGAGAAGTTATCTCCAGCTGACACATGCTTTTCAGAATACAGAATACAGAACTGTATCCTATAAAACATGTGACTACAACATATAACTTCTCTTTCCTGCGGCTGAAGAGTAACTGTTCCCTAAATATATATTCCCTTGGTTGTTAACTTGTTATTCATTTTTCATTAATGTAGTTGTACAGAAATTGAAAAATTAATTAAATTTAATTGAATTATCCTTTATTAAAATGCCAATCATGTTATTATCTCTATTAAACTTCTCTCTCACTTATTAATATCAAGTGTAAAGTTAAAAAAAATTAATGCTTCATTAAATTTGAAAAATGAAAATAAAATGAAGTAAAATAATACTATTATAAGATAAAAAGAAACGAAGGAGCAGTAGAGTGGTGGTATCTACGGCTGCTAAACGAATCAGGGGCCTTTGGCTCGATTCGTGAAAGTCTGAGTTTACATGTCTAAAATTGATTGTTGGAATCAGGCTTGGACTTGTATAAAAGCTCGTTTAATAAAAATGCCTCATTCTACAATTGAGAAGCTCGGCCTTAGAGTCTCTCAGGCTAGCCTAATATATTAATTTTTTTTTATTTTATATCTTTTATATTGCTTGTAATAGCCCTCTCTCTTCATCAATCCATTTCGCCCCATTTTATTGGTTAAACATACTTTTTGAATGATTTTGTTCTATATTATGTTGTTTAGATATACATTGAATTTATGAATATTTATGGAATTACTAGTGTTGTTGATTGTATATTCTGTTTAGATACATTTTTGTTGTCTTATATTTTTAAACAAGCTAAACCAGACTTTTATTTTTTGTAAATGAGCCAGGCCACAGGCCGATAATTGTATTCATAACAGGTAACAAGTTTGATCAGACTGACACATTTAAACTCAGACTTAGTCTCTTAAGACCAATGCTCGGCTCGGCTCAGCCCAAAATTTCACAAATCGATCTAATTTATATTATTAAACTTTCTCCCACCGTTAACACCGCTGGTGGTATCCTCCTAACATCCCTTGATTAGTAGAGTGGTGGTATTTTTTAATATCTCGGGAACCTAATTGATATTGAATATTTAAGATATTATTTTATTTATTCTCCGTACAAGAATTAAAACCTTTTATTAAATAAGCATGATTATAAATAAAAATAAGTGCAATTTATCATCAGAAAAATATTTCTGCAGTTAATACAGATAAGTTATCTGTATTTACTTCCAAAACGACATCATTTTGGGATTGAAAGATTTAAAAATAATAACCCTGAAATAAATTAAAATTACAAAAATATCATGCTTTCCGTCTAAAAACGACGTCGTATTGGGCTTACTGCAGATAACTTATCTGCAGTAACCGCAGAAAAAGAGAATCCATTTATCATTCCACTAATATTTTCTATAACTTATGAATATAAAAAATAAAGTTAAAAAAAATTAATAAGTCATTAATTTTCTAAAACTAAAGATAAAATAGGACAGATACATTTTTTAAGCAACTAATAAAAGTGGACGAAGGATATATGTGAATATAATTATTTTAAGATTATTGTTGACTAATGCCTTAAGGTAATTATTAAGGAATATTTAATATCTTTATTATATATTTGTTAATATTTAAATGAAATACAGGATTAAATGTTTTCAAACTCTTTTATTTATAAATGGCTTTCTTCTCATTTCATTTTCATTTTTATTTCTTTAATTAAATACCTTATGGACATTCTTTAACAATAAAGAGAAATGATACATAGAAAATTGCTCTCACATGCATCCCATATTGCTAACAATGGTAATCCTTAACAATTTGATGTTCCGTCACATTCAAAGTTCAGAGAATCTGCATGAAGGAAATGAATTATGTTTCATGTTATTTGTTGTTTTAGAAATTATAGAGGACGATTTTGGAGCAATTAAGCTGCTGTTTGTGAAAGAAAAGTCAACGGTATAAGTCAGGCCTCAGGAATTTACGGGGAGTTTCTTAATAAAAATTTTTATTATAAAAAACTCAAAAGTTATTTATTATTGATAAATATCTTTACAACTTCTTAATACCTTTACAACTTCCATTTTTCCTCTATACTATTGATAAGTTGGTTACTTGTAATGGTTGACACTTGACAGGCATGCTTGAAAACGTTAGAAAAAAATATCGGGATAAACAATCCAAGTCAAGTGCAACATATAAATAATCATTTAAATCTTAATTCTTAAAATGAATGGGATTTGATTTTGATCAACTGATAAAGAATTTTATATTAAGGACATCAGTAAACCATGCAATTAATGCCTACCTAATTAACTGTTAGTTTGTTACTTCAATTTAGGTAAAAAAAAAAAAGTGTGTATCATTTTATAAAGAAAAATTCACTTTTTCTACAATTACGACAGATAAGTTATATGTAGTAAGTCCAATATGACTTCGTTTTAGAGCGAAAATCATAGTGTTTTTGTAATTTTAATTTATTTCAAGTATATTATAATCTTTATAATTATAATTTTTTATCTTTCAATTCTAAAACGACGTCGTTTTGAAAGTAAATGCAGATAAAGTATCTTCAATAACTGCAGAAATATTTTTCTGTTTAAAAAATGTAAAATTATGTCATTTAAGTGAGAGAAAGGGATAAGATCATGGAAGGGAGAGAGTGAAAAAAAAAGTAAAGATGTGAGTTCCACCTCTTTGTGAGAGTGAAATGACACAAGTTATGTCATTTAAAACGACAAACACTTTTCCCATGTTTTAAATTAGTAAAATACCAAATATAATCTCACATGTACATTATTCACAAGCAGTCAAGCACAAGCGTGTCTATTGTACAATTTGTTCCCAATTTTCCCAAAAGCACCACAAAGAGATACTAGAGAATGAATATCTGGTTAATGTTGATCCAAGTGATCGTAGTCACACACATAACACCAACCGATATTATCACCAATCTCCCAATATGCACACATAAAATCTGCAAGCTCTAAAGCTACCTTTCATATTGTTGCAAGCCCAAGAAACTATAGTTCTGGAACCCACCTTTGGGATGACTGAAGGTAGTTTGCTTTGTGGGAAGAAACTTATTTCCAGATTCATCTGTATAAGTCTCGAGACCACAAGAATTGCAAAGGGATTCTAAATCTGATTCCTGTCATACAGAGTTGAAAATAGAATATAGCCAGAATGTGTGTAAAGATCAACTTATATTTGACATAACAAAACTAATATTACAGCTAAGATTGATACACTAAGGTAGAACTGCTAAAAAAATTCACTGTTAGATTGATAAACCCCATTATGAAGTTAAAAGATTACGGCTGTGTTTGATTCGCTAAAAAATAAGGAACATCTCATTCCAAACAAAATTGTCCTTTGTTTAATTGTTCAAATAGTACAACTGTACAAGTATTGGACAATTAGAAACTCAAGGAGCAATACAAATCCATAAACTAGGTTATAAATCTTGTTCACAGCACAAAACTAGAAAAAGACAAATAATCCCTACCCCTTCATCATGCTAACTTTACTGCGCACAAAACAATGCATTACACAAAGGGTATTATAATAATATTTGCACTATTCTATCCATGGATATCACATTATTATTATTATTATTTTGTAGATTAGGATATCACATTATTTTTAGTCCTGCACATCCGTCATCAAACAGCAAACAACACAATTATTTTGTGACTCAACCATTTATACTGTACTGTTTTGTTTGTACTGTCTCTCAATATGGATCAAATGCAACCTACATATAACCATTTATACAATTGTTAACAATCCTCAGTGTGTTTGTTTGCGCATGTTTAGGTGTTTCTGTACACTCCAGAGAAGACAACAGAATTCATACCTTTAGCATGAGGTATTTTGAAAGGTCGAACAGAGGATATGGATGAAGTTTGTAGCCCCCAAAATTTATGCAAGATAAAGCCAGCGCACGAACCTTTTACCAAAAATAAGCAAAACCTTTATAATTGAAGATAGAAACAGATATTATGAAATGCATTGATATGTCTGCAAATAAAAGAATCCACCTCTCAAGAAGTATAAGCAAAATTTTCTCAGAAAAACAGATAACACTAGTAAACTACTTATTAAGTTTCTTCATCATTATTTCACATGCAGACAATACGCAGAAAAAAGAAAGCTGAACAAGATGCAAGAATTCGCCATAACATATGCCCTTAACAAGTTAACAAACTTCTGTAACAAGATGAACAATTGAACATTTGAACATTTGAGACAGTTCTTTATGTACTTATTTATTTATTTATTTTCACTTTTTTCTTCCTATATCATACATATTCGACAAAGTTTTACATTGCTGTCGACTGCCTAACCAAACCCTCCCCTTTTGTCCAAGTTTGCAACTAGCTAGGTAAGTTTGGCAATAAAGCACTACACAACCAGAGGAAGACCTAAGAAAACTTTAGGAGAAACTATAAATAAAAACTTTAAGTTGATTCAATGATTTATTGAAAATTTGGTTTCTTGTAGCGCCCAATGGCATCAATAGATTTATGTAGCCAACTCCACATAGTGGGATAAATCATAAATGAAAAATTGAAGGTGGAAATTTCCATTAAAGTGGTAGGAGCTGCTGGTATTTATTTTCTGAAGGGTTATTTTCCATTATCAAGACCCTCAAAAGTAGCACCTTCATCTTGTACTTCCGAGTGAGGTTATATGCACAAGGAAGATTCTTATAACACAAAGACTAACGACTGTTGCAATTTTGATTTGGAGTACACAAAATCTCGTTTGGAATTTTGGAGAAGCTGACATTTGTCTGTGATGTTAGCATCTTCAAAAGCTGAGTTGTAAGCATTTTTATCTGATTTATCAGCAAAATCTTGATAAAATAATGATGATTATGATATCAAGTTTCATGTCTTTTCCCCGCAATTCATATATCCTGTAGATCTTTAGTATTTCAGTCAACATTAACTAGCCTATTATGAGTATTCTTAAAGATGGCTATTACGATGACAAAATATGCTTCATGTTAAGATAATAAAATGCATATAAAGAAAGTAACAAGAACAAGGCAAGCAGGCATGCATCAAGTCAGACATAAAAAGAATATCTAAATAAACAAATGATAGAATATTAGGAAAAGAATGCAATCACTAGTTCCAATAATTACTTCATTGATATAAGGCTCCATAATGCAGTACTGCAGGTATGATGCCTGAGCTGCTGCAGTGTTAAAGAAATCCTTATAATTACCAAGTCGGAAAGATCTGTCAAGAGCAAAGAGAATATCCATTATTGACATGCATTCCCGGTAACTATTAAATGCAAGAAATTTCGTTAATAAAAAACCAGCAAAAAATCCATTTAATTATTAAAACCAAGAAAGTTAATGATGAGGATAAAGGTCACCGTAAGATTCTCCTAGCAAAACACATTTCTTTTGACTTCAATACTGGAGCTGATAGATGACTAAACCACAAAGAAAGTGGCTCTGCCTGTGGATCAGAAATAGCTACATTACATAACTTAAGATCCAATAGGGCAAACCTGGTGCACCAGGCTCCCCAGGAGAAAAATAATTAAACATGCCAATGATTAGAGATTAACCATTGGTTTGCTGTAAGATCCAAGATGAAGAAGCATGTATAGTGAATGGAATTCAGCTTCATTCTCATGCACATAATTTGAATTTCGATTTGCTTCATACAGATTGAATAACGATGTCAATGTCTTGGTGAGTTGTTCCATGTTGAGATGATGCAATGATGCGATGTTTGGATCACTCATAGAACACCAAAGCTTGTAATGTGACACAACATGAAACTTCACCTGCATGATTAGGCAGAGTAAGAGCTAATTGTTTATTTTTCAGTGGTGATTCTCTGATTATGGGCTGTTCTCGAGGGAGTACCCATGCTGCATTTCAGCTAGTTGGTCTTGTGTTAGCTCATAGAACAAGTTGCACTGCGGGCTGAAGTTTGTTCTGGTTTAGTTAGTGCTACGTACTGAATTCAGGAATATTACATCCTTGTATAAACCACTCCCCGTTAAACCCGACTAGCGAGTGTGGGGTGGAGGAAATCCTTGTACGCAGCCTTACCCTTGCATAATTGCAAAGAGGCTGTTTCCTGGATTCGAACCCATGACCTTTCAGTCATGAAGGAACAGCTTTACCACTGCTCCAGTTCGCCCCCTTTAATATAACATCCTTGTATGTAATACAAATTACGTAAACAAGTCACCACGGTCAATGTAATCTGGAAAAAGCATTATGCAACCCAACAGCTCGAAAACTCAAGCTACTGGGATGGGGGGGCAACTATTATGGACCTATGTAAAGCCCATATATCTAAAGTCCCAATAAAGGGCAATCACATGACAGCTAGAGAATGGTACAGTTTGGCTTGTGGATTACGAGGCCCAGAACTACTACATCCATAGATAAAACTCTATAAATAGGATATAAAACCTACAGGTATAATCTAATCTCTCTCTTACTGTTATGTTGTCTGTCACTGTGCACACATACCACCCCATTGGCTAACGCCATTATCATTGTGCACGGTGATCTACTATCTCAAGCTATCTAATTCATAGATACCTAGAGAGAGTACCAGATCTTATATTGATCTACTAGCCTTTGGCTAGACATCTCTGTCACTCAGACAGAACAATTACATTTGTTTTGTTGTTAATGGTGTTGTGATTTGAAGATTTTGGGCATTAGTAAAGGGTTTTCTTGGAATTACTAGGTGTTATGAAACTGACCCAGTGTTTAGAGAGTAGTGGTTGAGGGGCAACCGAGGATAAAATTTGAAGACTTCATAAACTATGTTGTTTGCTTTGGACCAGTTCCAAGGAGAAGATAGGAAAGGTCAAAGGGGAGAGAGAAAGGCCAAAGAGTGAGTTGTAAGTTATAGGAGCTATCTACCAAGGATGCTGCGGGGAGTACTAGTTGTTTAAGTTATTTGGTTGTGATGGGTTGTGTTATTTGTTTTATGTTCGTAGGTTTGCTACTTGTAAGCTTTGGCTTGAGAGAGAGTTTGGAGTATTATAGTTATTAGATTATTAGTCTTATTGTTATTAAGTTGGACTTGTACCAGTAGTACTAATACTTGACCTAATTATTATATAAAGAGAAGTATTAGGTTAGGATGTTGTGACACATTCCATTACATTTACATCCATCAGTCATATTTTCAGTTTACTACCATTAGCTGTCTTTCTCTCTTTTCCTTCTTACCCTAACCCTGAACTTATAATAAAAACAAAACTAATCATCAAAAATAGGTTGGAGGACCTAGGTATACCAAAGAATCATCAAAAGGCCTGGACAACGAATTCCATATAGAAACAGCAGAAAAACAATGTAAGGATAGAGATACAGAACTGATTCTGAGCAAGCACCGCATATTTTACATTGAATTGATCCAACTTACCCACTCAGGTTCATAAGGGCAGGGGATGCAATTAGTCCCCAAGTTTGATATATTTATATTACCCAGCAAGATAATCACAAATAACACTGATATATTTATATTACTTCAAGATTCTTGGACACAAACTCCTTTACAGTAATGACAGCAAATTGGAATGAACAAACGCAGACTCCACAACTTGAATACAAACTCCAATAGTAATCGATAACAGAAAATGACAAAGAAGAAAAGATAAACCAAAAGACCTCAACTCATTTCCAACCAACAAACCTAAGCCCCAAAGAGATCCCAAGAGATCCTTCCCCAAATCCCCACTCACCAAATGCTCAATTCATGCCTACCTCACTACACACACACACTCTCCTTTTATTCCCTCCTCTCAGAACATTCTAGAAACTTTCCTAACAAACTAACTAATTATCTTAGGCCCATCAGTCTAGAACTAATATTTGGAATTAAGTGTATGCAGTGAACATCAATTTCTTTATTGACATTCATCTAATGTGTTAAACGTAATTGCGCGAGAGATACATGGACCTTCGAAGTTCAAAATTTAGCTAAACCTGACGTTGCAAAACAAATCATCAGAAATGTAATTCAAACCACCTATCCTAATGTGGTTGTAAGAGAAAATTTGACCTCAACATATGATGAAAAGAATAAAGTACACAAAGAAATTTGAAAGAGAGCATTATACCATTCCCTCGTACATGTAGATTGCTTTCTTGCTCACAATATTTTGCATAGTAATATCTTGACGTATTGACCTTGTCCTATCAAAGATGAAGTCATGAACTACTTCAAACGGATGCTCTTTAGATTCCAGCAGACTCAAAAGGTAATTTAAAGTATCTTCCAATACAGTAAGAGGCCGAATATCGGATGCTTGAACATATTTGGCGGATATAGTTCTGCAAAACTGATAAGTGAAATGGAAGATTATAAGCTGTGAAACTAAAAGATATTGAATAGCAGAGAAGATAACCTTGTGTAAAAGCTACTTATATGCTATAAAACCACACAATAATGATGTATTCAAAAAATTTGACCTTCAAGAACTTAAAAAAATAAAAATAAAAAGGGGAATCACATGCTTTATAAAGTTTCAGACCATAATGCATCATGCTAAATATTGAAACACATCCTTTATACCATAATGCAGCTTGCTAGCATTAACTACGCAATAAACTAGAAGTTAATAAAGAATAAACAGGGGACAATGAAATACTGGGAGAAACGTGATATTGAAAATTCTAGTAGGCATATTTCAAATTTAGCGGCATTAACATTAAGTCAGCCAAAATGGTTGATCCTTGTTCAAGGACTAGTTAATGGCTAGTCAATCACTAACTAAATTAACCATAATTCTAAGTTTGGTTAACCTTTTCCCGGGATGGAAATTAGTTTCAAGAACTTTATTAATGAATTGGAGTTGTACCCCCCCAAAGAAATTGCAGTTTTCCCTTAAAATTTTGTGTACATCAGATTTAAGGATGTTGAAGGTACCAAAGGATCAAAAAAGAACTTCAACAGCTGCTGCTGCACAGTAGTATTAACACAAACAACCGGTAGTGAATGTGGAAGAACAATAAGCATTTTTTCCTGCTGCATATTGTACATGCTTTGAAGCTGATAGGACACACATGAAGGTGTATTCTAGAAGGCGTCACAGAGGATCAATTGATCATGAGAATATTCTAGAAAGTGGTGCAGGAAATGGGTAAAAGGATTTCTGTTGTAGGCAATTCTGTTTTGCTGACGTGGCTGTTGGTTAGTGTGTGGGGTTATATGAGACGTGAGGCATGAAGGTGTGGTAGCTTGGCAATTGGAATTGGCACTAGACTTGGAGAGCTCAGCATCTCTCTAACCTGCTGGTCCTTAGCTTTTTCTTATTAATCTTCCTTTGTAGCTTGAGTAGCAACGTGATAGTTAATTTGCCCTTATAATTTCTATTATTGTAATGCTGTTTTCTGCAATATATATGAAAAACCCAGATATTTCTCTGGACCAAAAGCTGCGCATTTCCCTTATTTCTTTAATTATCTGATCCAGTCTTATCAACTGGTACCAGAGCACTCCGATCCTAGGGGTGCTTTGGATGGTTCTTACGCGCAACATGGACAATCGGATCGAGGCAGTATAAGAAAGGATGAGGAGGAACGAGGAATTAGCAGAGGAACGTCACCAACGTCACGACAAAAGGCTGGATGAAATACTCCAACTCCTCCAGCAGGAAGGCAGACGTAGTCAGAGCAGGCATCACCGTCGTGGCCGCTCTCGACGGAGGAGCCCAGAATCGACTGAGTCTGACGATGGACCAGGGGAAGAGTTCGGTTACCATGTTGAACAGCGTCCTAATTCTAGGCTCGAAATGCCTAGGTTCTTGGGTGATGATGTTTATACATGGTTTACGAAGATCGAACGATACTTTCAGCTGATCGGGTCCTTCACAGGGATAAGGTTGGAGCGGTAATGGTGGTATTGTAAGGCTCTGCCCTGAACTGGTATCAGATTTGGGATAGAAATAACCCAAACGCATCTTGGGCGGATTTTAGAGCAGACATCTTGGAACGTTTTCAATTGGAAGTCACAGGGAGCCCATACCAGGAGCTGATCAGTTTGAGACAAACCGGAGATGTGGCAACTTATCGAGCAAAATTTGAAAGGATCATTAGCACCTTGCATTATGCGGATGATCAAATGCTCAGGGAGATTTGGCTACATGGGATCTGCGATAGCTTTCGCACAGAGCTTTTGCAAAAGAATATTGATGATTTAACGAAGATGACGAAGGAGACGTCGTTGACAGAAAGGAGGAATTTGGCTTGGATCAACGATGGGTTTAGGGTTGGAGGCCAAATGAAATGGGCCGTGTGACGCAGCCCAACAGAGTGGTTCAAGGCGGATCTGTTAGTAAGCACGTGATCACTAACCCAAACCACACACGTTCCTCTGTTGCGTCTTCAGTGAATAACACATATACAAATGCTCAAGCGCATGTCAATGAAACCGGAATTGGGGCCAAACGAACCCTAGAAGGTTCAGGAAGCAATAATCAAAAAACGGAGGGGCGAAGATTGACGCAAGCGGAGCTCCAAGATCGCATGCGTAGAAGGGTCTGTTTCAAATGTGAGGGTTCGTGGGACGCAACCCATCGTTGCACAGTCCCACAACTCCATTTGTTGGTGGTGGAAGAAGACGATAAGGAGCATCAAAGTACACGGCGTCGAAGAGACAGTGGAAGACGAATCGAAGGGCGTCATGGAAGCTTTACAACTCTCCATGTATAGTGTGTTAGGGCTCTCTTCGAACCAAACGATGAAGCTGTGGGGGACCATGCAAGGCGAAAAGGTGGTCATGTTGGTCGATAGCGGAGCTACACATAATTTTGTCAGTAGAACAGTGGCAGAATGTTTGAAGCTAACAATTGAAGAAACACCTGAATACAAGGTAGAGGTTGTGGATGGTTAGAAGATAGGAAGTCGTGGGCTCTGCAAAGACGTTAAGCTTCGAATTCAAGGTACAGAAACTCTTCAAGATCTGTTTCTGTTCGATTTGGGAGGTGCTGAGGTAATCTTAGGGCTTGATTGGCTACGAGGGTTGGGGGAGATTAAGGCAGATTTTAACAAGCTCACTCTGAAATACAACGCTGATGGGCGAGAGGTAACGCTTAAGAGAGACCCGTCTTTGTCATGCAGAAAATCTTTGATCTTTGTTCGTTCCACAATCAAGGCTCTGGCAGAGGAGGGATAAGGATACTTGGTAGATCAGTATTGGGCAACAAACTCGAAGCAGGAGCCAGAACCACGATGGAGGGAACTGGATCAGTTACTGGCCGAATTTGAAGAGGTGTTCAGCGAACCAAAGGGCCTCCCACCCAGCTGTAAACATGATCACGCCATCAATCTCAAACCCGGCAGCGAGGTACCCAACATAAGACCCTACAGGTATCTGCAATATCAAAAATCTTTAATAGAGAACTTAGTCTCTAAATTGTTGAGTTCTGGGATGATAAGACCTAGTGTTAGCCCGTACTCCAGCCCTGTAATTTTAGTGAGAAAAAAGATGGAAGTTGGAGGGTATGTGTTGATTACAGAGCCCTCAACAAACTCATAATACTAGACAAATTCCTTATCCCAGTCATTGAAGAGCTCTTGGATGAGTTGGGAGGTTCACAAATATATTCCAAACTGGACCTTAAATCTGGTTATCACCAGATTCGTATGAAAGAGGAGGATATACCTAAGACGGCCTTCAGGACACATGAAGGCCATTATGAGTATTTGGTGATGCCTTTTGGGCTCACTAATGCCCCCTCCACTTTTCAATCTCTGATGAATGAGGTTCTGAAGCCTTTTTTGCGAAAATTTGTATTAGTCTTTTTTGATGATATACTTATTTATAGTCATAACAAGGCTGATCATTTGGGTCACTTACGTTTGGTTCTTGAAGTTTTAAGGGAACATTGTTTGGTTGCAAATAAAAAAAAAATGCAGTTTTGCTCAGCCGCAAATTGAGTATTTAGGCCACCTTATATCTTGTGAAGGGGTTGAGGCTGATCCTAAAAAAATTGAAGCCATGATGAATTGGCCACCACCCAAGGACCTCAAAGGATTGCGAGGAATTTTGGGACTCACTGGATATTACAGAAAGTTTGTGCAGGGTTATGGTAAATTGGCAAAACCCCTAGCAGATTTGCTTAAGAAGGACTGTTTTGATTTGACTGCAGAGGCTCAAATTACCTTTGATAAGTTGAAGGAGACGATGTGTTCTGTTCCTGTCCTGGCTTTGCAGGATTTCACTATGCCCTTTACTGTGATTACAGACGCATCTGGAAGAGGTGTAGGGGTTGTTCTTACGCAGGAAGACCGCCCAATAAGCTACATCAGCCAAGCTTTTTCACCCCGGGCTCAGGAAAAATCCATCTATGAGAAGGAATTGATGGCAATTGTGTTTGCTGTACAAAAATGGAGACCATACTTGTTGGGGAGGCATTTTATTATTAAAACTGATCAGAAAAGTTTAAAATTTTGACTGATCAAAGGCTATTGGGTGAGGACCAGCAGAAGTGGATTTCCAAACTCCTTGGCTACGATTTCGAGATTCAATATCAACCGGGAAAAGAGAATGTGGTTGCCGATGGGTTATCTCGGAATTTCCAGTTATTATCCTTGTCTTGCATTGATTCAAACACCTTTGAAGAGGTAGACTCAGAGTTGCAGCTAGATGAGAAAATGAAGGGCATCATACAAGATCTGGTGGTAAACCCACATGCACATTCGGGTTTCAGCTTACAAGGAGGGCGTTTGTTTTATAACGGCAGACTCGTTTTGGCAAAAACATCTAGGTTCATTCCTATTATAATGAAAGAGTTTCATGATTCCTGCATAAGGGGGCATTCAAGATTCTTAAGAACCTTTAAACGGATTGCTGGTTTATTGTTTTGGGAAGGCATGAGAAGGTATATCAAAGAGTATGTTGTTGCCTGTCCAGTTTGTCAGCAAAATAAATCTCAGAATTTATCTCCTGCAGGTTTATTACAATCGCTGCCTATCCCTTCTCAAGTTTGGAGAGACATTTCAATTGATTTTGTGGGTGGTTTGCCAAAAACCCAAGGGGTTGATACAATCTTTGTGGTGGTAGACAGATTGTCCAAATATGCACACTTCCTCCCTTTAGCACACCCCTATACTGCCAAAGAAGTGGCATTACTATTCATCAAGGAGATAGTAAGCCTACATGGTTTTTCTTCTTCCATAGTCAGTGACCGTGATCTTGTCTTTATCAGCTCTTTCTGGTCTGAATTGTTCCGGTGCAGTGGTAATAAACTGAAATATAGTACGGCATATCATCCTCAATCTAACGGAAAAACGGAAGTGGTTAATAGGTGTTTTGAAAATTATCTCAGATGTTTCTGTAGTCCAAGACCCAAATCTTGGCCCTCATGGTTGCATTGGGCTGAGTTTTGGTATAACACCTCTTATAAAAGTTCCACTAACACTACTCCATCCAAAGTTTTGAAGGGCTGCGACCCTCCAATTCTGTTTCAAACAGGTTTTGTTGTTTCGCCAGTGGATGAGGTGTCCAAGATGCTTCAAGACAGAGATTCAGTTTTATAGGAATTGCAACATCAGTTAGCACTTGCTCAGAATAGGATGAAGTTGTAAGCTGATCAGCATCGAAGGGAGTTGGAGTTTGTAGTTGGGGACATGGTGTACTTGAAGCTTCAGCCATATAGGTTGTTTTCCCTTGCAAAAAAATTAAATGAGAAGCTCAACCCTCGTTTCTATGGTCCGTTTGAGGTTATATCCAGAATTCGTGCAACTGCATACAAGCTAGCCTTGCCAGCCGAGAGTAAAGTCCATAATGTGTTTCATATTTCGTTATTAAAAAAGGTCGTTTCTCCTTCTACAGTAGTGCAACCATTGCCTATCATGCTTAATGAAGAGTGGGAACTTCGCGTTGAACCTGCAGAGGTGCTGCAGTGGAGGAAAACTTCTCTAGGCAGAACTGAAGTCTTGATTAAATGGTTCAATTTACCTTCCTTTGAGAACTCTTGGGAGGAATCAGCAGTAATTAACAATCAATTCCCTGATTTTCACCTTGAGGACAAGGTGAAAGTCGGGGGGGGGGGAATATTGATAAGACACACATGAAGGTGTATTCTAGAAGGTGTCTGCTAGAATTGTAATATAATAGGTCAGAGTAATACACATAACACAGGGTTTTGGCCCAGAATACTGGATTTTCTGTATATTATCAAGCAAAAATTACAATAACAAAATACTGTTTAAGACAGAAACAAGTTAAACGCAAAGCACAAAAACAACCACCAATTACAATAATTTCCCAAGCTGGTTCAGTGCTAATAAGAGGCACTGATCCCTCCCAAAGAACTCCCAAATTTCCAGCTTCCCTCATCCCTTTATTTTCCCGTTTATATAACTACTTGTGATGCACTTTCACGCCTCAGCCCCATGCAGCACACCAACTTCTCTCCCCCTAACCGAATTCTCACCAGCCTCAGCACCAACAGCTATGATATTCCCTCTTTCCTGTGAGTCAGCATTAGGATTTGATCCCCTGTGACGCTTTCTACTATACACCTTAAGAAGAGTTCTATCAATACTCCCCCCAAAACCTTCACCTTGTCCCCAAGGTGAAATGCAGGAAATTGGAAATCAAATTGAGCTGAATCTTCCCAAGAATTTTCAAAGGAAGGAAGCTTTAACCACTTAATCAAAACTTCCACACGTCCCATGGAATTTCGTCGCCATTGTAAGACAGCTTCTGGCTGAACACTGAGCTCCCACTCCTCATTCAGCATAGGAGGAAGAGGCTGTATGGTGTCAGTGGGTGAGATAGCCTTTTTAAGAAGTGAAACATGAAAGACATTGTGGACCTTGCATTCCACTGGTAACAGTAATCGATATGCTACAGCACCAATTCGCTCCACCACTTCGTAGGGTCCATAAAATCTAGGACTAAGCTTCTCATTCAATTTTTTTGCCAACGATCGTAGACGATACGGTTGAAGCTTGAGAAAGACCATGTCACCTACTGCAAATTCCACGTGTCTCCTATGCTGATCTGATTGAGCTTTCATTCTACCTTGAGCAACCAAAAGATGCTGTTGTAACTCTTGTAAAATTAAGTCTCGGTCTTGTAACATTGTGGAGACTTCATCAATTGGAGATATAGCAAAGCTGGACCGAAACAGAGTAGGAGGTTCGCATCCATACATTGCCTTGAATGGGCTGGTACCCGTGGCAGTCTTGAAGGTAGTGTTGTACCAAAACTCTGCCCAATGCAACCAGGATGGCCAAGTGTTGGGTTTAGGCGAACAAAAACACCTTAAATAATCTTCCAAACAACGGTTAACTACCTCCGTTTGGCCATTGGACTGTAGGTGATAAGATGTGCTATATTTCAATTTGGTGCCACTACAACGGAACAACTCTGACCAAAAAGAGCTAAGAAAAACTCTGTCCCTATCACTGACAATGGATGTTGGGAATCCATGTAATTTAACTACTTCTTTGATGAACAAAAGAGCAACTACCTTGGCTGTATAAGGATGCTTAAGGGGAATAAAATGGGCATACTTAGAAAGGCGGTCTACTACCACGAAAATCGTGTCAAAGCCTTGAGCCTTTGGTAGTCCTCCAATAAAATCCATCGACAAATCAGTCCAGGCACAGGTAGGAATGGGCAGGGGTTGGAGCAGCCCTGCAGGAGATAATGTCGACACTTTATTTTGTTGACACACAGAACAAGCGGCCACATACTCCTTAATCTTCTTGTTCATACCTTCCCAATACACCAAGCTGTTGATTCTTTTCAGAGTCCTCAAGAATCCAGAATGGCCACCAACATAGGAATCATGAAATTCATGCAGTACCATTGGAATAAAATTGGAGATTTTTGCCAATACCAATCTGCCTTGGTGAAATAAACGGCCTCCATTGAGGCTGAACCCAGCGTGTGATTGAGGGTTGATGACCAAGTCTTGAATAATTCCTCTCATTCTGATGTCTGCTTGTAATTCTTGCTCCAGCACTTCATTTTTGCTAGCATCCACACAAGAGAGGGAGAAACAATGCAGATTCCGGGACAAGGCATCTGCAACTTTATTCTCCCTACCCGGTTGGTACTGAATCTCAAAATCGTATCCTAGAAGCTTGGATACCCATTTCTGTTGTTCCTCTCCCAGCATTCGTTGGTCAGTCAAGAACTTTAAGCTTTTTTGATCAGTTTTGATAATGAAATGGCGACCCAATAAGTATGGTCTCCACTTTTGAACGGCAAACACAATTGCCATTAACTCTTTTTCGTAAACTGATTTTTCCAACGCACGTGAAAAGAAAGCCTGGCTGATATAACTGAGTGGACGATCCCCCTGAGTAAGCACTGCTCCCATCCCTTTTCCTGATGCGTCAGTGACCACAGTAAACGTTTTACCAAAGTCTGGCATTGCTAGGACTGGAACGGAGCACATGGCACTCTTTAACAGCTCAAATGCCGACTGAGCTTCCTTACTCCAAAGGAAAGCATCCTTTCTTAATAGGTCAGTTAAGGGCTTCAATCTGACCATACCCTTGAACAAACTTCCGATAGTAGCCCGTTAATCCCAAAAACCCTCTCAGCTCTTTCAATGTTGTAGGACTAGGCCATTGAGACATGGCTGCAATCTTGGAAGGATCAGCTTTTACACCCTCCTCTGAGATTAAATGGCCGAGGTATTCAATTTGCAACTGCCCGAAGCTACACTTCTTTCTATTTGCCACAAGACTATGCTGTCTCAAAATATCCAAAACACACCGGAGATGCTCAACCAGACTGTGGCTGTAGATTAAAATATCATCGAAGAAAACCAGCACAAACTTGCGCAAATGAGGCTTTAATATCTCATTCATCAGTGATTGGAAGGTTGAAGGAGCATTGGTGAGCCCAAAGGGCATCACCAAGTACTCGTAATGTCCCTCGTGGGTTCGAAAAGCCGTCTTGGGTATGTCCTCTTTCCGCATTCTAATTTGGTGATACCCTGACTTAAGATCAAGTTTGGAGAAAACCTTGGAGCCACCTAACTCATCCAAAAGTTCTTCAATCACCGGAATTGGGAACTTGTTCGGCACAATGAGTTTGTTGAGGGCCCTATAATCCACGCAAACTCTCCAACTGCCGTCCTTCTTGCGTACTAAAATGACTGGGCTCGAGTAAGGGCTGATGCTTGGTCTTATCATCCCTGCAGTGAGCAACTCAGAAACCAGTGACTCAATCAAGGACTTTTGGTAGTAGGGATACCTGTAAGGTCGTATGTTTGGCACTCCACTCCCTGCTTTCAACTCAATTGCATGATCGTGCCGTCTGTGAGGAGGTAGGCCCTGTGGTTGCTGAAAAATGTCATCAAACTCCTTCAGCAGTAGTGAAAGCTCAGCCCAATCAACTGGCATGATTGTTGATTCTCCTTGAATCCACTGAGGCCCAACAACACACCCTTGACCACTGTCCTTTAACGTCTTCACCATTGAACGAAGAGAGGACCAAGCTCCCTTGCGTGACAGAGCAGGATCTCCGTGAATAGGGGTGTCAATATGGGTTTTGACACGCGGGTCGACCCGCGACACGACACGAAAATTCGTGTTTGGGTTGACCCGTAAAAAAATTCGTGTCGTGTTCGTGTTTATGAATTCGTGTTCGTGTCGACCCGTATTATTTTTAATTTTTATTTTTTTATTTTTTTATTATTATTTTTTAATTTTTTCTTTATTTTCGATCTATTTTTTTATTTTTTTTGTCAATTATCGTTTTGTCCCCTATTTTGCATGTTATTCGTGTCGTGTCGTGTCAACCCGCAAAAAATTCGTGTCGTGTCAGTGTTGAAGATTTTGACACGAATGAAAATTCGTGTCGTGTTCGTGTTGATGTATTCGTGTCGTGTCAGTGTTGAAGATTTTGACACGAATGAAAATTCGTGTCGTGTTCGTGTTGATGTATTCGTGTCGTGTCGAATTCGTGTCGTGTCAAATTCGTGTCGTGTCAACCCATATTGACACCCCTATCCGTGAAGTACCGTCGCATTTTCCCCATCATTAAACTTCAACGTGAGTTTGTTGAAGTCAGCTGTGATCTCCCCCAAGTTCCTCAGCCACTCCATGCCCAAAATTACCTCTGCACCACCCAAATCAAAGACGAACAAATCTAATGTCGTTTGAAACTCCTGAATCTGCAACGGAACTTGACGGCACACACCTTGGCTGCCCACCTTGTGACCGTTGCCAAGCACCACCTTAAAACTATATGAATCTTCAATGGTGAGTTTCAATCGTTCAGCCACCTGACGATTGATAAAATTATGAGTCGCACCACTGTCAACCAACGTCGTCACTTTCTCGCCGTTCACCGTTCCCCACATCTGCATACTTTGGTTTGAAGAAAGCCCTAAGACACTGTAGATGGAGAGCTGTAAGAGTGCAGCTTCAATGGACTGGGATTCTTCAACCGGTTGCAAGATCTCTTCGCGCGTCTCCATGGGCGAAGGAACTTCTGGATCGGTCAACTCCTCATCTTCTTCGATGACCAACAATCGGAGATGGGCGTTCCGGCAGCGGTGGTTGCGGTCCCACTTCTCTCCACACTTGAAACAGAGACCCAAGCGACTTCGATCGTGAAGTTCCGCCTGGCTGAGCCGTCCACCTCCACCAACCAGGTTGCTACCAGAACCAGAAGCTTCCATGGTTCGTGTTGCTCCCTCACTACCCACGTTATGAGAACGGGTAGGGTTTGTGTGACCAGAACGCGTGTCGTTTTAAATGGTGGGGGAAGCTTGATGACCGACACCTGTCATGGACGTGGCATTAGTGGCCATGCCCTTGGCATGTGACGCGTTAAAGAACCCTTTAATGGGCTGATTGGAGCGGCCCACTACACTTGTCCTTCCAGCACCCCACGAACCCAGCCCATCACTAGCCCACGAAAAATTTCTTCTCTCCAAACTCATCGTCTTCCTCATCAAGTCAGATAATGATACTATATTGGCTTGCATCAGCTCAGTGCGCAGACTGCTATGAACCCCATGCAACCAGATCTCCTTAAGCATAGCCTCATCTGCATATTGAATAGGGCTGATTATTCTCTCAAATTCAGCCCTAAAGCTTGCAACGCTACCCGTCTGCTTCAGACTCATCAATTCCTGGTAGGGACTCCCAGTCAGCTCCAATTGGAATCGGTCCATAACATCCATTCGAAAATCTTCCCAAGACGCGTTGGGGTTGCCACGCTCCCAAACGAAGAACCAATTTAACGCTGGACCATCCAAGACGATCATGACAGCGTCTATCCTTGCTCTTTTTGGGATTGCATTGACCAGAAAGTATCGTTCCACCCTGGTCACCCAAGAGAACACATCATCCCCAGAAAATCGAGGGAGTTCCAATCTGGGCTGACGCGAAGGTCCTCCCCCATGTGTACCTGCGAGTGGGTTTCTCCAGTCAGAATCTGTGGATTCCGTGCTCCTTCGGCGAGAGCGACCTCGACGCGGGCTGCCATCCCCATCAGCTCGAACTCGATGGCGAGGATGACGTTGTAACAAGGCTAAAATCTCACTTAGCCGTAGGTCACTTTGTTCGTGACGCTCTTCAGCTAAAGTCTCGATTCTCCGTAAGCGTTCCTCCACGATCTCCAAACGATTGTCCATGTTGCGAGTAACAACCATTCAAAGCACCCCAAGGATCGAAGTGCTCTGATACCAGTTGCTAGAATTGTAATATAATAGGTCAGAGTAATACGCACAACACAGGGTTTTGGCCCAGAATACTGGATTTTCTGTATATTATCAAGAAAAAATTTACAATAACAAAATACTGTTTAAGACAGAAACAAGTTAAACGCAAAGCACAAAAACAACCACCAATTACAATAATTTCCCAAGCTGGTTCAGTGCTAATAAGAGGCACTGATCCCTCCCAAAGAACTCCCAAATTTCCAGCTTCCCTCATCCCTTTATTTTCCCGTTTATATAACTACTTGTGATGCACTTTTACGCCTCAGCCCCATGCAGCACACCAACTTCTCTCTCCCTAACCGAATTCTCACCAGCCTCAGCACCAACAGCTATGATATTCCCTCTCTCCTGTGAGTCAGCATTAGGATTTGATCCCCTGTGACGCTTTCTACTATACACCTTAAGAAGAGTTCTATCAGTGTCATAGAGGATCAATTGATCATGAGAATATTCTAGAAAGTGGTGCAGGAAATGGGTAAAAGGAATTCTGTTTGTAGGCAATTCTGTTTTGCTGACGTGGCTGTTGGTTAGTGTTTGGGGTTATATGAGACATGAGGCATGAAGGTGTGGTAGCTTGGCAATTGGAATTGGCACTAGACTTGGAGAGCTCAGCATCTCTCTAACCTGCTGGTCCTTAGCTTTTTCTTATTAATCTTCCTTTGTAGCTTGAGTAGCAACGTGATAGTTAATTTGCCCTTATAATTTCTATTATTGTAATGCTGTTTTCTGCAATATATATGAAAAACCCAGATATTTCTTTGGACCAAAAGTTGCACATTTCCCTTATTTCTTTAATTATCTGATCCAGTCTTATCAGAAGCTCTTCAAATTCAGGATTGTTAGAAAGATATAACATAAAATCATTGAAAGCCCATCACTTATCATCTTAAGCTTTTGTGTTGAATTGATTCTTTACAAAGATCATTTGCTTTCGCATGATAAAGTTGCTTGGAATATCTGAATAAATTTTGAAAGATCGTAGCAGTTCATATCATTACTTCTGTCAACATATAAATCTGTTGATGCAATGCTTAAAGATTTTGTGAATGACAAGGATAAATGATTTTTGGATTTGCACAGTTTGCAAGGGAAGGAATATTTTGTTAAATAGAGTACTATTCTTTTAACCCGTATTATTCATTATGATTACATTGGTATTGGATATTATACTTGGAACCTTTACAAAGTAGTACCAACGATTAATGTAAAGAGTTTACCCCAACATTCATTGAGATTTGAGATCCTATCAATTTGAAAATTACCATCTCGCTTTCTTGTTTATCACTCTTCTCCAGGATTATATTATATTTTCATCATCTGGTTCAACCTATTTTCCTCTTTTATTATTGCTACAGTTCCTCATTTTCCAAAATCCAAAATCCTATAAACTAATCTCTTTGATACAAGAAGAAATTTTATAACAAAGTACTATAGAGCAAGAGAAGGAAAAATGAGAGAGAAAAAAAAAAAAAAAAAAAAAAACTACCAATTATAAATCATCATTCAATCAATACCAGTTTATGTTGATTTATACATATAGCTGTTAACAGACCCCATATCATCATCAATAATAAAGTTTCAACTGCACATTGAAGCTGTGACCCTGATACAGCCCAATTAACTAAGGTGTACGCTAGAAACAAACACAGGAGACTTTGGTTTCCTGCTGAGTCAGCAAAGTTGCAACAGAATTCAGTTAAGTAAGGAGTGTGAGGTGCAGGAAGGCATTATAGTTATTCTGGAAAATTGGGAGATACTCAGGGCATCTCTAAGGGCTATGTTCTTTTCTTGCTCATTTGTAATCCTGTCATTTGATTTTATACGTTTCAGCTGTAATTTGTTGTCACTTGGCGTATTGGCTTTAATACTGTTTACAAGCTGAATGTTACTTAGAGTTCAGTTTCTGTCCACAATTCTTTCTTAAAATCCCTTGAGTCTATCAGACCCCCTTAAAGGGTCAGCTGCAGAAATGTGCCATTACAATAGATTTTACAATTAAACATACTAAGCATTACACTCCAGTTTCAACATGCAACCAATTATGATTTCTTATGGGAATCATCAAACACAGATAGAAATGATAACATTGGTATCATCAATTTAATTCACACAATAAAAGTTCTGCAGTTCCCATAAATGCACTGCTGATCATCAAAAATAGAAGAAAAGTAAATTCAGCATGGTGCTTGAGATTACATTCTTCCTAAACTAGATACAAGTGTAGTTAATAAGGTAAAACCAGATAAAATAGGAGCAGTTTGGCCCTACCTTCTTGACTGCAAGGGCCGGGGATGATTTTCCAGGATTACCATTTAGCCTCTCAAAAACTGCCAAATCTCGCAATTTCTCACGCTGGATCCTCTCTCTTTCTGTGGACAGGGAAAAAAACCATTGAAAATAGAAGTTTCAGGTAAATATATTTTATATGAACTCCTTATGAAAAATAGTAATAGCAATTGATAGTGTCTTAAACATTTACTATGCAGAACACTTGGCTGCCATGAATTGACAAAACTGAAATAGACAACAACAACAGAAGCCTTTCCACACATGGATCAAATGATGCAACCATTGAATGTCCACTTATCCGTCACAACATTCTCATTTCTGGAATACTCAGCTTATGCTTTTGTTGGCATTTTACCGCCTTACATTCCTTTGAGGTTAGGCAGTAACTTTCAATCACAAACAACACCAAAAGCATTCCACCTTTTCAACCACAAACTCGAATCCTGTGAGTTACATCCCCCTCTATCTCTCCATTACTTTGTATAATAGATCTAAGATACCTAAACTGTGCAACTTATGGTGTGGTATGATCTCCAATTTTCAACTCAAAAGTCCAAACCAGTGATGCACAGATCTTGTTCTACTTACATTCCACATATATAAGCAAATAAGTTCAAGGCCCATTTTAGGAGCCAAAGTATCTAAGAGTTAAGGAACACATGTGGGCATATGTAAAGCTAAAGCAGAACACAAAAATTGCACTTCCATTTCCAAATTCAGAATAACAAAACTACCTAGATGTTGCAAAGATAAGCCTAGTTCCAGATTGTTAAGAAGAATGACCTATTAACACATGCACTTAATAATTCACCCAGTGCAATCCTTTTCTTGTTGCCTTTTCTTGTCCTTTCTCTTTTCTTATCACAATTAGTCTAACCTAATAATAATAAGCCAGAATTTTGTAGGAGAAGCATATACTAAGGCCACAATACCCATTGCACGAATCATTATTCCTTCTCAAATTATAAGTATCCTTAAACTGCATCATCTCACCATTGAAATATAAATCAGTACCACCACAATCTTCAAAGAGAACAGTTTCTTCTCAGCGCTAAAGAGCAGTTCAATTGCATCATTTTCTTTTTCACTATCTGAGCCTTAACTTCACCAGCACAAGCACTGTAAACTCTCACTAACACCTCAATGATGATTAGAAAGACAAAGAAGCTTTTGCACCCAAAAGAAAACCATTTAAAAAATACCATTCTCTAATCAAAACATCACCTTGTAATTAAATTAACCATACATGTTTGTGTAATAAAACACAAAACTGCTAAAAAATTATAATATAATGAATAATAATAATAATAATAATAAAGACAGATTGTCTTATAAAACAAAAAAAATTGCAACTTTGCTAGCATCAAGAAATGAAAGTATTCCTATTAACAACACCACAACAACCACAATGAATTAATTCAATTTCAATTTTACCTGGGCACATATAAGGACAGGTTCCAACTAAAGGCCCAAAATTGGAAGATCCTTGTGCAGCGTCTTGTTTGTTATTGAAATAAGAGGTAGAAGCACTACTAGTGGTAGTAGAAGAAGAAGTGCCCCTTTGAGCAAAAGTTGAAACTTTGGATTGATGGGTCGCATTGGAATGCAATTTCTGGCCTCGTGGACGCCGTGAATGTGAGTAAGAAGACCTCGGATTTTCACTCCGACCCTCCATCATCACTTTCCTCTTCACCAACTAAGCCCCATTTGTATTTTGTTTTGTGTTTACTTTTTTTTTTTTTTTTCAAGATTTTGCATGTACAAAATTTCCTCGTTGATAATTTGTTGTGAACTCGATCCCGATTAGGATGTGTTATTTTGAGAGGTAAAAATTTTTTTTTTACAAATTCTTACAATTATAATAATTTCTCTTGAGAGAAATTAAGTTACACTATGTTCTGTTCTTGTAAAAGTGTTTGTTATATTTTAAATGAAATAAATTTACGTTATTTTAAAAAATAGATAGATACATAATTTTTTTATTTATTTAAATTTTAAATTAAAAAAATCACTCATTTTCTCTTTCTCATGATTTTAATTTTCTGTATCTATCTCTCATCAAAAATGACATAACTTATGTCATCTAAAATGACAAACATCAAATCCTACATTTTTTTAATAAAAACATTGTGTATTTGAAAAAAAAAAAAAAGATAAAATAGTAAGTACCCTTTTGTACTCAAAAGTGTTTTTTTTACTCTATTCATATATAAAATAATTTTAATCAGAAAAATATTTGTCTTTTAACAAAAGATACAAAGTGTAATTTTTAGTGAAAAAGACATGAATTAATATTTTTTATTTAAAATTTAAATATAAAAAATTACTAATTTTCTCTCATGTAATTTTTATTATTTGTATCTTTCTCTCATTTAAAATGACACAATTTTATATGTTTTAAAAAGACAAGCATAAAAAACTTTTTTTTTCTAGAAAAAGCTCATACCTCTTATTTCCCGTATATTTGTTCTTAACCATTGGTATTTTTATTGGGTCGAATTCTTTTATTTCATATATATATTTTTATTTTTTTAAAAACAATACTGTAGGAAATATTATTTCTCAAACTATGTCACTTTTTATACACATAGGAATTTTAATTTACTTTTTAATATTTTATTTTAGTTTTATACATGATGGGAAGTATTGGTTTTAAAGAAATTGAATTCCTAACATCATTATTTGAAAATAATAAAAATTAAAAAAAATATTAAACGATAAATAGTTTACAAAAAATCTATTAACTACAATTTAAAAAAGTTACGCATTTGATGCAATCTAAAACATTTTATAGGGATTAATGCAGTCAATTGCGAATGTAGATGTTGCCTTGCTAACAGTTATGCAAGTAATGCGCGCAAGTATACGCGAAAACAAGTAATATAGGGCTTTAGTAAGTCCCAGTTATCGTTCCCACAAGGATCTTTGCGTTCTAACTTGAAATAAACTGGTAATTGCTATCAGAACTAAAAATAAAAAATAAAATTAATTGTTAGGGCTATTTTAAACTAATGTACTGAAAGTGTTTTTGTGGAAAGTTTCTCTTTTTAAAACAGTGAACTTAGTTGGTGAAATGATCTTTTGAACTATAGCCTAGAAAAAAGAACTTAACTAAAAGACTTGTAAAATATTTTTTTAATGATTTCCTTTTAAGTTTTGAAACAGACAAATAATTTCTGATTTGGATAAAAATAACAAGTGACAAAAATTGGTTTTAAAACAGTGTTTGGAAGTGAGTTGGGTGTCAATTTCCACTTCCCTTATTTGTCATTAGGATGCTTTAACAAAGAACAAAAATTGCTCCCAGCTTAACGAAAATATTAAGGTAATTATTGTTTCCCAACAACAGTTTTCGCATATCTCTATGTCACTGTTGTCATAGGATCTTGAAGAACCATTTTCACAAGTTACATAGGGTAACTTCATCCCTGAAGCCATACCCATTGAGAGAAAATTTTCTCTCAACTTTCCATGTGCTCACAGTGGGGTCTAGCGCGAGTTATTTCCCAATAATCTCACACCACTAAGAGCTGACTATGTGTGATCATCACATAACAAACTCAGCAATAAACATGCACAGTAAACAAGCTGAAAAACAACCATGTAAACATTAAAACATCATCTAATAATAGTGAGTTCCGGGTACTTTTTTCAACCCAACTCTCAGAAAAATTAGCTCATCACCACCGGTTGATGAGCTAAAATACAGCAAGAGAACATGATAAAAACAAAGACTTTAAAGTGTACGAAAAATAAAACTCAGGAGCTATCCACAACCGATAGTCCTGAAGCAGTGCTCATCAAAGATTACAAACAGAAAATTCTAAGGAATGAAAATAGAAAACCTAAAAATATTCCCAAAGAGCAAAATAAAAATCAGCGAAGAGAAGAGAGGTAGGGAGAGAATAGAATGTCCTACAAATGCCTTTTTCCCTTTCTTTATAGCTGACTCCCAAATCACCTCCTCCAAACGTACGCTCCTCGCTCCAATCGATCATGGGTGTCCCTTACACGATTCAGCAACGAACCACAAAAGCAGCTCCAGCCACTAACGACCTCCAACTCATCACTTGTTTGGATTTTTCTGTGTCATCAACCGAATCGGGTAGGATTTGTGTGGGTTGGTTCGATTCAAAAACTGAACCGTGATGAAAAGCTAGGGTTCTTGTCTAGGATGAAAAGCAGATGGTGTTTCGGTTTATTTGCTCGATTCCAAGAAGAAACCGCGATGGATGGTGAGGGCTTGAGGTGGATTTAGTCGATGGTGGGTCTGTGCTAGGTTTTTCTTTTCTTTTCTCTTTCTCACGATTCTGATCTGTCTCTTTTGTTTCCTTTCTTCTCTTCTTCTCTTCTTTTCTTCTTTTGGGCCGCTGATTTAATTGTCTTTGGCCTAATTCTCTTCTTTCCTTCTTTCTTCTTTTGGGCCGCTGATTTAATTTCTTTCTTTCCTCACTTTATGCGTTTCGGGCTTCTGATCAGCAAAGGAATGGCCCAATTTTTCATCATTCTTTTTGCAAGGAGGAATAGCACTATTTTGGGCCTGAAACATACAAAATCAGCCCATTAGTATTAAAATCAGAAAAATCAACTGCAATGCAATATTTGGGGTTTTTATTAACAAAAGATATTCTTTTTGCTACCATTTTAACATCAAATCACATGTTCAAAGTCACAAATCATGGACTTATCACACCCCCAAACTTACATTGTTGCTTGTCCTCAAGTAACAGAGAAAATCAGCACATGGATTTAGCAAATTAACCACTCTTCTCAACCAAAAAAAATTTCAGTACATCATTCAAAGATACTCAGAACCAATCAGTGCATCATATTATCACAAAGAGCATGGAACAGAGGAGTGTACTTAGTTCAGCAATTAATAAATCACAAACCAGGCAGCTTGGTGATCTTTTTATTCCATAGAACTACTCAGCAAGCAGTGTGCAAAATTCAAATGCATGGGGTGCTTCACTAACTGTTGAGTAATGACAAAAGAGATCTTTGAAAATTCATTTCTTAGCACAACATGCATAATTTTTAAAAAAGCCAACAGAGATGGCAACTTTTCACATCCTCACTTAATCACAGAAATATTCAATCAATGCTCAAGGCTCCTGTTTCTCTCAATCCAACACTGGGAAAAGATGTAACATAGGCTTGCTAAGATGCTCTTGTCTCCCAAGTGACACACAGACCTAAGCTCAATCAAAGAGACTTGAATAGGTTGTAACTTGGCTAAGGTGAAGGTGGACAATTTGTGGGGACTTGGCTAACTTAGTTACAATGGAAAAGAAACACAATCCTGAAGCTTAGTCAATCAATACAGTGGATGCTAGTTTGACTGCTATTTTTCTCTTTTTGACAACTTTTTCAAGAGCAACAACTCTTTTTTTTTCTTATGAAACCAACTTTTCTTGTATTACCAGTCTCTTGCTTTCACTTCCTATAGCAGCCAACAACATCTTGCTTCTTTTTCCATTTCCATCATAACTAAAAGGTGTGGTAGGTTGTGGGGCAGGGTGAAATGTGGGTATGTGAAAAGAAAAGGCTAAAGGCTCAAAATGGATTTTCAATGGATGATGATCTAAGGATGGCTTTTTGGTTTAAAAGTGGTTAAACAAAACAAAAAAATTTTGCCCTCATCATTTTAAACTCAAGCCAGTGCTACACTTCTTCAACTAAGCATCAGAGCAAGTTCTGCCTCACTACCCCAGTGTAAACCTCTCAAAAATTTTTTTGGGTGTATAGGCTCAATATCTCACAGTGTTGGTAAAGTCACCATCTCACATACCTATTATTAAAACTCACACTTTGCATTAATCAACTCAATTTCTCAATCTCTCACTGCCATTACCCCTCAACCATTAAAACACTCATGTCACTCTTCATTCACACAACTGCCCTGAGTTCCTTTCTTTCTTCAAACTTTCAGCTGCCTAGTTGTGATACAGATCACTCGCTGCTAAACACCATACAATCCCCAATCCACTCTCATACTCAAACTTCCATTTCACAAAACAGCAAACAACTAAGACAAACATAAAAATAAAAATAAAAATAACTAACAACATGGCTACTACTGAGTTCAGCAAAACAACAAACAACTCCTAATCAAAACAGCAGATATATTCACAACAGCTCAAAATAGCAAATGAAACAGAAGAAAGAAAGAAAAAAAATAATGATTCTTAGAGCAAACATGGTTCAACAAACATATTATTCTCCCCCAAACTTATCTTCAACAATGTCCTCACTGTTGTGCCTCCCACAAGTTACAAAATTTTTTTGGCAATTAAAAACAGTGTAACCTGAGGCCAGAAGATGTTCTGGCCTATTCCTCTTGATAATCTGAGTCACTAGACTCAGATTTATCCACATCCTCAGATTCTGTTTCAGATTGTTCTATTTCATCCTCTTCTTCATTTTCACTAACTTCCTCCATGGCAGCTTTTACTGGCGGCCTTCCCCTCTTCCTTAAGCTAGATGAGGTGTCCTCCTTCTTTGTAGGTTGAGGAGTTGCCTCTTCCCTTGTAGGTTGAGGATGAGGAGGATTACCAGCAGCTCTTGCCATGACTTCTTTAACCTGAGGATCAACAAACACTGAAGAAGGTGGCCAGGTTAAATCTTGAGGCAGTGAAGGCAAACCAGGGAAATTCACAAAAGTGTTTTTCAAAAAATCATTCAACACTTTGTCCCTCTCTACAATATAATCATGAAATATGGTTCTATCATACATAAAAGAATAAAATTGATCATAAGTTTTTTGAAACAACAAGTCAATTTTTTTTGTTATGATCTTGCATTTGTAAGAGCACTTTGTGTATATGAACCAGATTATTATGTAACCAGCCAGGTGGAAGGTGATTTTCAGTGGGAGGACCCATTTGTTCAATGTGTTTTGCAATATTTTTTGCTTTCTGCTGCTGAGAACTCTCAGCACTAGGGACATATTTTCCTCTCTTCTTTGGAGGAGAAGACTGAGTCTTCTCCTCTTCAACCACCCCTTTCAATTTTTCTTTACCCACTATTTTCAATCTTTTATCTTCAACCAATGGTGTAGAAATGCCTTTTTTTAATTTAGTAATTATTTTGACAGTGATAGCCTCACTCACTTTAAAGAACTCATCAGCTGCATTTGCTGAGACAAACTTTTTTTTTACACAACTAGGATATAAAGCTGGGGAACCGGAGATTGCCTTTTTTACCTCCAGCACAAGCTCCAATTCCCGTGAACACTAATTTGGCAGCATCCACAGGTTTGCCAACCAATAAGCACCATAACATAACAGCCTTATCCCTAGTCACTAAATGCACATGGGTAGTGGGCAGCAGTCTAGCTCTAATGAAGTGGTACCAAGTTTGAGCTTTTTCATTTAAAAAATGTTTCTGCAGGGTGTAGTTTTTGTCTTTTATGTCCAATTGAGCCCCGGGGACAGCTATGACCCCTAATACCTCTACCATGAAATCATGATCATGCTTCTTAGCATACTTTTCAAATTCATCTTTAGAGGCCTTAGGTAGGGAAAAGAATTCCCTAATAGCCTTGGGGTCATAGGACACTTTAACACCTCTAACACTAACTACAATTTGACTTTTATCCAAAATTTCTGCATAAAACTCCCTCACCACATTGACATTTGCAGCATCTTTAGGATGCAGGTAGAACTGTTCCCAATGTTGGGTTCGAACTACCTCATGCACATATTCGGGATAAGAGGCATTTTCCTCAAATCCCTTGTCAGGGGTGGGGTCACTAGCAAGCATAGTTTTCTCAAACCTTTCTATTGATTTTTCACATGTGAAAGATGAGAGGGAAAAACTCTCAGGGTCAGGTATGTGTGGTGTAAGCTTTGGACTGTGAGATCTTCCACTATGCAAGATATGCTTTCTAACCATGATGCCAAGTAAAAAAAAATTTAAAAAAATAGCAAATTGAAACTACAAGAAAAAAACAGAAATAAAATAGCAATAATAAAAATAAGTTGATACTCAGGCCACTCCCCCAAACTGAAGTTGGATTTGCTTCCAGAAATCAGCAAAAAGGATTCACTAACACCTGAAACAGAAGAAATGAGAGTGTCAGTAACAGCTATTTTATTTTCAAAAGATCTTTTTTTTTTTAACTGGAAATAAAAAAAATCAACAAACTCAGAACAGCAAAGATAGAGGAAAAATAATTCAAACATAACAAAACATGCTAATTTTAGAGTCTTAAGCTAGACTTTTTGTCACTGTTTTTGTTTTTACAAAGTAGAATGGTCACAAAGAGAGATTGAAATAACAGCTCTCTCTATGGTCTCTCCAAAATAATGTTTTAATCTTTGCCCATTAACAGTGAATTTCCTACCATCTTTCTCCCTCAAGATGTCTACAGCTCCATGAAGATGTACCTTAGTGACCTTAAATGGACCAGACCATCTAGATTTCAACTTCCCAGGGAAGAATTTTAATCTTGAATTAAAAAGCAGGACTTGTTCCCCCACTGCAAACTTCCTATCCAAAATTTGCTTATCATGCCATCTCTTCATTTGTTCTTTATACAACTTGGCATTTTCATAAGCATTTAATCTAAATTCATCCATTTCATTAAGTTGGAGAAGCCTCTTTTCTCCTAAAGCAGTGGCATCAACATTCAGTTGTGTGGTAGCCCAATATGCCTTATACTCAAGCTCTAAGGGTAGGTGGCAATTTTTACCAAAAATCAGCTTGTAAGGAGAGCAGCCTAAAGGTGTTCTATAAGCTGTCCTATAGGCCCACAAAGAGTCATCTAATTTAAGGGACCAATCCTTCCTTGAAGGATTCACAACTTTCTCTAAAATCCTTTTAACTTCTCTATTTGTAACTTCCACCTGCCCACTTGTTTGTGGATGGTAAGCAGTAGAAACTTTATGCTTTACTCCATATTTAGCTAAAAGAGCTTCAAATTGTCTACTAGCAAAGTGCTTACCTCCATCACTTATAATGGCTCTTGGAGTTCCAAATCGGGTAAAAATATTCTTTTTCAAGAATTTAATTACCACCTTGGAATCATTTGTGGGTAAGGCAGCAGCCTCCACCTATTTGGAAACATAATCTACAACAACCAATATATATTGGTTTCCAAAAGAAGGTGGAAAGGGGCCCATAAAATCTATGCCCCATACATCAAAGAGTTCAATCTCCAGAATAGGTTTCAAAGGCATTTCATGCCTTCCAGAAATGTTGCCAAGTCTTTGGCACCTATCACACTTATGAACATAAGAATTTGCATCCTTAAACACAGTTGGCCAATAAAGACCGGACTGCAGCACCTTCACTGCTGTCCTCATGCCACCAAAGTGACCACCATATGGTGAGTCATGGCATTGCCTAAGGATTTCCTCTTTTTCTTCCTCTAAAATACATCTCCTAATGATCTGGTCAGCACACTTTTTAAACATGTAAGGCTCATCCCACAAATAAAACCTGCTCTCATGTACCAACTTTTTCCTTTGTTGGTAACTCAGCTCCTTAGGCAGTTCCCCACTAACTAAATAGTTTGCCAAATCAGCATACCATGGGGTTGTGTTGGTGGCTACTAAAATCAGTTGTTCATCAGGAAAAGTTTCCTTAATGGCTTGCTCAACTACCACATCATCTTGCTGCCCTTCATTAAGCCTAGACAAGTGATCAGCCACTTGATTTTCAGTTCCTTTCCTATCCTTAATTTCCATATCAAACTCTTGAAGGAGAAGAACCCATCTAATCAACCTAGGCTTGGAATCTTTCTTTTCCACCAAATATTTTATGGCAGAATGATCAGTATACACAATGACCTTGGTGCCTACCAAATAGGATCTAAACTTGTCAAAGGCAAACACTACAGCCAACAGTTCCTTTTCAGTCACTGTATAGTTCAATTGGGCTCCATTTAAGGTTCGGCTGGCATAGTAAATAGAGTGGAAAACTCTATTTTTTCTTTGTCCTAAAACAGCCCCCACTGCCCAATCACTTGCATCACACATTAACTCAAAGGGCAGTGACCAGTCAGGGGCTATTATGATGGGAGCAGAAATTAATTTCTGTTTTAGCTCCTCAAAGGCTTTATGACAAGCTTCATCAAAATGGAATGGGGTATTAATTTCCAGCAAGTGACTAAGAGGCTTAGAGGTTTTGGAAAAATCTTTTATAAACCTCCTATAAAAGCCAGCATGCCCAAGGAAAGACCTTATCCCCTTTATGTTAACAGGGGGTGGCAGCTTCTCAATTTGATCTATCTTAGCTTTATCAACCTCTAATCCAGCCTTGGATATCCTATGTCCTAACACAATGCCTTCCCTCACCATAAAATGGCACTTCTCCCAATTTAGGACTAGATTTGTCTCCTCACATCTCTCAAGCACTCTTCCCAAATTTTCTAAGCACTCTTCATAAGAGTCCCCAAAAACACTGAAGTCATCCATGAAGACTTCAACAAACTGTTCTATCATATCAGTAAAAATAGCCATCATGCACCTTTGAAAGGTGGCTGGTGCATTGCACAGCCCAAAGGACATTCTCCTAAAGGCAAAGATGCCATAGGGACAAGTAAAAGTGGTCTTTGGTTTGTCCTCAGGGGCTAAGGCTATTTGATTGTACCCTGAATAGCCATCTAGAAAACAGTAATATTCCTTACCTGCTAACCTATCTAGCATTTGGTCAATGAAAGGCAAGGGGAAATGGTCTTTCCTAGTGGCTTTGTTGAGTTTTCTGTAGTCCATACAGATCCTCCAACCAGTGACAGTCCTAGTGGGTATTAATTCTTTTTTTTTCATTTTCCACAACAGTGATCCCACCCTTTTTTGGGACACACTGTACTGGGCTAACCCAGTTACTGTCAGAAACGGGATAAATGATCCCAGCATCCAGCCACTTAATAATTTCTTTTTTTACTACCTCCTTCATGATTGGGTTAAGCCTTCTTTGCTGCTCTCTAGAGCTGCTGGTTGGGTCAGTAAAAAGGATTTTATGTGTGCAATAGGAAGGGTTAATTCCTTTTATGTCTGCCAAAGACCAACCTATAGCCCTCTTAAATTTTTTTAAAACAGTCAGCAATTGTTCTTCCTCTAACACAGTGAGCAGATTGGACACTATAACAGGCAAGGTGTCTTTTTCCCCTAAGTAAGCATACCTAAGGTGATTAGGCAGAGGCTTGAGTTCTAACACAGGGGGCTCTTCAATTGAGGGTTTAGGAAGTTTTAACCCTCTCTTTGCTAATTCCAAAGACTCAAAAATTTTATTTTTCCAAACCACATCAGTTCTGGAATTCAACCACTTAACTGCTTCCTCAGAATCAGTTTGACTGATTTCTAGACCCTCAAAACCAGAATTTTGTAAAGAGTCTAACGAAGACTCATGCAAAAATTTATCTTTGACTACACAGTCAATGATATCTAGCCTAGAACACTCCTCTATGTCTCTTGGGTATTTCATGGCTTTTAAAATATTGAATTTTACTTGCTCACCATTCACATTCATGGCCAACTCACCCTCCTTTACATCTATGACAGCCCCACCAGTGGCTAAGAAAGCCCTTCCCAAAATAATTGGAACCTCTCGGTCTTCCTTATAGTCTAAGATTATAAAATCAGCAGGGAGAATAATTTATCTACCTTCACCAAAACATTCTCTACTTTCCCTTCCGGATAAACTAAGGACCTATCAGCCAACTGTAATGTGACAGTGGTGGGATTAGGCTCTCCTACTTTCAACTTTTTGTACACACTCAAAGGCATCAAATTGATACTAGCACCTAAATCACACAATGCTCTGCCTATGTAGTGGTTTCCTATGGTACATGGGATTGTAAAACTTCCTGGGTCTCCTAGTTTAGGAGGTATCTTACTAAGAAGATATTGACTGCTCTCTTGTGTAAGAGCAACAATCTCAAACTCTTCTAGCCTCATTTTTCTTGAAAGAATTTCTTTCATGAATTTCACATAAGTGCGCATTTGTTCCAATGCATCCACAAACGGAATGTTGACATGCAACTGTTTTAGGAGGTCTAAAAATTTCCTAAACTGATTATCTTGCTTCTGTTTTTGTAACCTTTGAGGAAAAGGTGGTGGGGGTCTGTTTTTGGCAACTGGTGTCTCAACATTTGACTTGGTTGCTTGACCCTTTGGCATAGACTTTTCCATGGAAATATTCCTTAAAGGCTCATCTATAGGGGTCTGATTGTCAGATTCAACCAGAATGGGCAAGGGGTCACTATGCGCAGCTCCTTGGGGGCTGTCATGAACAACAGAATTCTGAACAGGTTCAGAATTTGCATCTTTTTCTTTCTGCATGTTCTCCTCTTCTCTTTTTTTTTAATGTGGAAGGTCTAACCACAGCTTCTGGCTGATTTACAGATCTGCCATTTCTGAGCTCTATCATATTACATTCCTCTTTATTTCTCCTAGGCTCTTCAGTGTTACTAGGCAGGGTGCCAGGGGTCTGGTATTCATAGTGTTTGCTAAATGGCCTAGTTAGGATTCTATATTCCTCAAAGATGCAGGAATACTTTGTACAACGGCTTCCAAACTGTTTTGCTTAGTTTCATTCTTAACCAAATATTCCCTTAACAAAGCTTCTAAGGAGGAAGGTGGAGCAATAGGCATCTCACTAGGTTGAACAACAACTTGCTGCCTTGAAGTTTGTTGGTAGTTCTGGGTGGGAAAAGGCACTTTGGTTTGGCATTGGAGGGGCCAGCTTGCTGCCCTTGCCCTTGGAAATATTGAGGATGTTGGTTCTGCCTCCATCCTTGATTAAAATTAGTGGAAAAATTATTTTGGTTCCCCACATAATACACAGATTCTGGGTTGGATGGGCAGCTACCAAACAAGTGGGGCCCACCACAGCAAACATAAGTTTCACCTGTGTTCACTGCATTGACTTGAGGTGTAAATATTGGAACTTGAGGTTGAGACAATTTTGCCTCAATGGCTTGTCCTTGGGATCTCACCAAAGTGGACAGTGCATCAAACTTGGCTGAAAGGGTTGTTACCGGATTTATTTCATGTAAACCAGCCACTTTCCTAGACTGATTTCTCTCTTCAGGCCATTTGGCATAATTTTGAGTCATTTGTTCCAACAATTCATGGGCTTGGTTAAAGGACATGGACATAAACATGTCATTAGCAGCAGAATTTACTAAGGCTCTATTTTGAGTACTCAGGCCATTGTAAAAGGTCTGTAACACTGCCCAAGAGGGTAAACCATGGTTGAGGCATTGCTTAAGAAGGAGTTTGTACCTCTCCCACACATCCACTAAGGTCTCACCATCCTTCTGCATGAAGTTGGTGATATCACATCTAGTTTGCACTATCTTGTTGGATGGGAAAAATTTCATGATAAATTTTTCAGCCAGTGTGTGCCAATTAGTTATGGAGTTGGATGGAAGGGAGTTCAACCACTCTTTGGCTTTATCAGCCAGTGAGTGAGGGAAGAGCTTCAATCTCAGCACATCATCTGAGATGTTAGGATTCCTAAAAGTGTTGGCCACTTCTATAAAATTCCTAAGGTGTCTGTGTGGGTCTTCCATCAACAGACCATGGAACTGCCCCATGTTTTGGAGCATGGTGAACATCACTGGTTCTAGCTTAAAGGGTACTTCATTCACAGGTTGGGCAATGCTTGGATCTAATTCATCCAACACAGGTATGATGAAGTCCATCATGGACCTAACATTGTCATTTATGACAGGTGGGTTTTGTATCCTTGGTATTTCATCCTAATTCCCATTTCCATTTCCTACATTCTCCATCTCTTCAAAATTTGGGATTGGGATTTGCCTTTGGGCTCTTCTCCTAACTCTAAAGGTCCTCTCAAGTTCAGGGTCAAATGAATCTATGAACGGGTGTGGAGTTACACTCATGCACCCTTTTTTAACTAAAACAGGTAACCTAACTAGTTAAAACACCTAGATTACTAATCAGTTTTGTGTAAAAAAAAAATAAACAAACAAGAACCTGCAAACAGAAAAGTCCCAAAACAGTTTATAACCAAACAAATTTGTAACACAGAAACAATATATACCAACTAACAGAATGAAACTAAGAGTAAAAATAAAAAACTGAAAATCAAATAAATGAATACAATACCAGCTATGAAACAATAAGCTAAAAAATTAAATAACAGCAGAATGGCATAAAACATGTAAAAATTCAGATTATTAACAACACAAGAATCAAACTAATTCAGAACTGTAATCACACTGAGTTCCACAAATGTACGCTATTGGATCCCCGACAACAGCGCCAAAAACTTGTTGCCTTACTAACAGTTATGCAAGTAGCGCGCAAGTATACGCGACAACAAGTAATACAGGGCGTATATGAGACCCTTATATCGTTCCAACAAGGATCTTTAGCGTATGTACTTTGACAAAATTTGGTAATTGGGACGATCTGACTTTATGGGTTGATTTGTGGCAAGGATTAGGGATGGCTTGAGATAAGGCTTTGCAGAGATGGGCGCGCTCACTATGGGTGTGCTAGGGTTTCTTCTTTTTCTTTCTTTTGGCTTCCGTGTTTCCTGATTCTGTCTCTCCCTTCCTTCCTTTGTTTCTTTCTTTCCTTGCAGTTGTTGGGCTTTAGCTTTAGGTCCGGCCCAGTCCGTTCCTTCTTCCTTGCTCTCTTCTTTTCTTTGGGTCACTCTGATTTAAAACAGCAACTGGGCCTAAAAAAATGAAATACTTTAGCCCATTAGCATTTTAATCAACAAAAGATAAATTACAAACCTTTATCCGAACTTATTTTCCCACTAATTGTCCATTCATTAAGTTGTCAATTCAAGTTTTAAAAGAAAAATCCAAAAAGAAAAGAATACACGGTTTAATAGTAGTATTGTGTTTATTTGTTTTCCATTTTTTACCCATTTTTAGAAAAGGTTCAGTTTTAGCAATTACCAAATTTTGTCAAAGTACATACGCTAAAGATCTTTGTGGGAACGATATAAGGGTCTCATATACGCCCTGTATTACTTGTTGTCGCGTATACTTGCGCGCTACTTGCATAACTGTTAGCAAGACAACAAGTTTTTGGCGTCGTTGCCCCTAAGATAGATGACCCTCCCGAAACCCTAGCAGAGCTCACCATACGTAAGTTGATCTCTTTATGAAGAAATATTTTCTTCGTATTGTATTTTTGATACATTGGCTCCTATCCCTTCCACTTCTAACGGGATCCCCACTTCAAAGAACTCGCACAGTCATGTCTTGTGAAACTGACAATACTACATCACGCCTAATACCAACTTGTTGATTTCTTTATTCTTTACATGGAATGTAACTTTTGCGCGTACATCTATTCTCTCGTAATTATCTGATTCTCCGGCGAAAGTTTCGTTCTTTCATTTGATGAAAGCTCTTCCTTCTAATGTCACAAAAAAAATTGAAATTCAGATAGCAACACAGACTAATTAATGTTGGAAGAGAACCTAAGTTCAAATTTTATTAAATATATTTTTAAAATTAATCTCGTAATCAGCTCAAAGAATTAAAGTTTGTAACAATACCAGAGACTAACTTGCCTCAAAGAAATAATTAAAATAGGTATACCATAAAAAAAAATGTGTAAATATAAATTGGCTTTTAAAAAATAGTGTTATTTTGATCTCTCTACACAAATTTATCCCTGAAATTGTTAACTTCTTCATCCCTCTGGAAATTAATTTAAATAGGTACAAATATTCACGGATCAAAACAACATAAGTAAATTTTTTTAGGGATTAAATTATATATTTACTCCTTTAAATTATATTGCCACATAATTCAAACTTCTGCAGTTCAACATTCTAGAGACATAAAATTGCAAACCAACTTCCATGCTTGCGTAAACAACGGACATTGTTGTTGAACAATAATCAACAGAAATTTTTTATTTTATTTTTATAATTACGAATTTAAAGGAAAAAGGAAAAGGGCATTTAGACTGATTTTCATTTTAAGTAAAAAACTAGACATAGCTTCCCTATTCAAGACTCTGGCCCTGTTCTCTGTTTCTGTTCCTTGTAAAAACTTGCCTGCATGGTGATTGGCTCCTGAATTCTGAGTGACAGCAATTAGAAATCCCATGACCAGGATTATAACTGGAAGAAAGACACCTAATACTAGGAACAAACGATGACATTTTTCACAGGCTCCAAAAAAATGTACCATTTGAAGAGAGGAAAGCGAGACTAGAAAGTAAGATCTTTAGGGTCCTCGATAATCTTTGACATAGTTTGCAAGAATTCAGACAGATCAGCACCATAGATTACTCGATGATCTGCCGTAACATTGACCTGCATATTTGCATTTATTTTAAGTTCAACCTGAATAATTTGCTGTTTCTTAAACAAAATCTGAGCCATACTCCTATATATAAAGTCTGGACTTTACCTGCATCTGGCTCTTGATGCCAATTCGACCATCCTTGGTTGCCACAACGGTAGGCTCTGAAGCTCCCACAGCCATTATTGCTCCCTACAAAAATAAACCCATGGAGTAATTATGCTAGTGTTCGTCATTACAGCTTTTGTTTACATACATTTTTATCCACATGTAGAAAACCTAGTAGACTAGACAAAAACAAGTACACAACAAAAACAATTTTAAGACAAGAAAGAACACTCACAGTTCCAGGTGGCAGAATAGCATCAAAGCGATCAACACCAAACATTCCAAGGTTGGAAAGAGTGAAAGTACCTAAAAAAACAAAGGCAAACAGCAACAGTGAACCAATATCAGCCATCAACATTGATTTGACCCAATTGAATATCATATTGCAACCACAGCAAGGACAAAATAATATCTTGCTTCTTTTAGGAGATCAAAATAGCAGAAATAATAAAAGCAAATAGTCAGCAACTCATAACCCAAAGAAAACATCCCACCCACAGTACCACTGGTTCCAGTCCAAAAAATTGTAGAAAAACCACAAAATAATGATATGAAAGTCACAGCCAGAAGAAATTCAAAAGGTCATAAAAAATGATAGAAGATCTGTCGTTCGAGTGCAGAATAGTGATGCTGGATTGATGAAAGAAAAAGGTCCCAAATCTTTTAAATATGTCATTTGTACTCAAGCCAACTTAAACCTGAGATTTTGAGAGTGGTGAGGCAGAAAATTAAATGTTCCAGAAGGTTTTTAAATTTTAAGCCAGATTTTCTTTCTTGCACAAGTTACTCATCATACACTACTATTGAATGTCGATGGTCACAGCAGCACCAAACTTCAATTTCTCTCTTCATTGAACTTTGCCCATCCTACCCAATCAAACCCCCAGCATAACCAGATAATATAACCTAAGCCCCTGCTCACCCGAATTAACAACTCTTAGGTACGGGCTACACACATAACTTTCCAGCTCAATTTTCCAAACACAAAATCGCAATGTATCTTTGAAAGTTAAGGACGGAGAAAGATACTGAATGAATAATTTGAAGGTCCTCTCCTAATAAATTTGGCAGAGAGGAAGACAGAGTCAAGCAGAACCAAAAAGGATTGTAGTCCACTAGTGTATCAATCAATCAAATCTCTGGGACATGAAAATCCCAATTGAAGGAATGACTCGAAATAGAATAAAACTAAAAGCAAGTAATGGACTGATAAGAACCTTGAGGTGCATCATCCCAAAAGCTAGTTCAAAGGGTGAGAGTGCTCAAGACCTTATAAACTCCATATTAGTTGCTCATGCAACCAATGTGGGACTCCAAGTCTCATACCTTGCAAATGGGTCCTAACATTCCGCCACACTCTACAGCCCCAGCGCCGACGCAGGATGGCTATGAGCTAGTCTTTTACTAGCCCGGGTGAACACTGCAATGCCAGCGTCACCAACTGCACCGCTCAATTGCAATTGGGAGACATAGTGGAAGGCTCTGATACCATTTGATACGAACCTTGAGGTGCACCACCCCAAAAGCTAGCTCAAAGGTGGGAGTGTTCAAGGTCTTATCAACCCCATATTAGTTGCCCATACAACCAATGTGGGACTCCAAGTCTCATCATACCTTGCAAATGGGTCCTAACATTTTATGGAGATAAGGATGATGCTTGGGGATGGCTAATTCATCTGGAGCAATATTTTCAGACGAAGAAAAATCAAGAAGAGGAGAAGTTGATAGAGGCTGAAAAGGGACTTAGAGGTTTTGCATTCAGCAGGTACAAATGCTGGAGTTGGTTCAATCCTAATACAAGCTAGAGAAAATTTGAGAAAGATTTTATAGAAAAATATCTACCTGAAATTTGTTTGGTAGATGATGCAGAGTCAGAAACTCAAATGCCAGGATCTGACGGTCAACAATATCCCGAGTTGGAAAAACCAGAAATCACGGAAGTCGTGGAAGACAGAATGGGCAGATTAGAAGCTTTGAATGAGCAGAATAAAAGACAAAAATGAAGAGATATTGAAGCTCATAAGTGTTCTTGAGAATACTTTCCGCAAAAATCGATTTCACAGAAGACAAATGGACGAAAGACAAGGCAAAATGGTGGAATCTAGCCAGCGATCCACTAATAATTTTCAAATCGGTAATAATCATGTACTGAAAATGAAGAAAAGGGAGGAAGTCGGTCCACCTCCATTACCCACGCCACCGATCTTGAAGCTTTTTGAGATAGGGGAGCAGTGCGCCCATGAACAAAGAAGGGAGCATGAAGAACAATCGAAAGAGGAATTTACCGGGTCAAAGGCCTCTACAGAACATTCGAATTCAGAAACAGAGATGGAAAGAAAATTCATATTAGAGGAGAAGGAGACGCAGAGTAACTCTGTGTTGGAGAAATGGGAGATCATGAAAAGGGGGAAAGAAACTCATAAGGAAGAGAAGCTTGAAACAGAGACCATTGGAGAGAATGTTGACAAGGAGGTGATTAAAAACCAACAATGGTGGAGAAACGAAAGGGAAACAGTAGCAGTCAAGGTTGTCAAACTCGAGAGTCTATGCAAACTCGGAAGGGTGAACCAAAATTGTAAATCGCAGAATCGTAACACGGATCGTAGAATCGTAACACAGGATACAAATTATATTTATATATATTTATACGCATATAAAGTAATATAATAAGCAAATTTAATTTAACCAACCAGCAAAATAATGTCATACAATAGTTATAATCACATTATGTCTCAAACACATAAATTCATAGCACAAAAGATCAAAATCCAAAACAAAATATCAAGTATGTTTTACTTAAAATCCATATTCAGAGTTATGTTAGTTATATTAAATTTTTTAACTTAAAATTTAATATCAAATATGTTTTCTTTTAATATCACAATTGATTTTTAAATAAAAAATGAGTTATTAATATACATACACAATATTAAATTTAACTTTCATGTATTATAAGTGTAAAAATATTTTACAGTCAAATTTCAAATTTCATATAATTATTAATACAATTAAATAAAGTAATAAAACATTATTATTTTCACCATTTTTCTCTCACATTTAAATATTAAAAGCTTTGGGCCTTCATTCAAAATATTTTAAGGGGTTGGATAGAACCCATTGCTTTTTTTTCCAGCACCCATTGCTTTTGGATTTGGCCCATTAGGTCAATTAATTGACCTAGCTGTTTTTGTAATACCTATTCTGCCCCTCCTTTCTCTTTTCCCCTCTCACGCCGCTGATGCTAATTTCTAGTGCCTGCGTCGTCTTCTACAACTTAACCAGGAGGAAGCACCGCAACAACGATGGTTTCTGAGAACCACAGCTTCACAGAAGCTCGCATTTCCACAGAACCTCCACTTACCTGAGCCAGAGAAGGCAGTGGAGCAGGAGCCGGAGAAAACGTCGTCTCTCAATGAGCAAGAACGATGGCGGCTGAACCAGGTATTTAGGGTTTTTTGTGTTAAAAAAACCCATTTATACGATGGGTTTCTGGTCAAATTTTCGGGTCCATGGGTTTTTCTCCATTTCCTTGAAATCGTTAAACACGTAAGAGTTTACGAATTTGCCAAAAAACACGGCGTTTCTACCGATTGAGTGCCAAAAGCGAGTTTGCAGTGAAACAGGAACGTTGAGGGTGAACAAAAGCGTAAACTCGTCCATACTTGTTAATAGCCCCGCTTTAGCGCGCTTTAGCGGAGTTACGTTGCGGTGCAGCAGCCGACCGCCACAAACCGCGCCGCGACAGTCAGGCGAAGTGTAGTGCATGTAGAGGCCGCTATTGCGGTTGAATCGGCGCTATTGCGCCACTACAGTAGTTTCTACAAAAGTGTTCTCATCGTAGAAGGAAGAGATTTACAACTTAGATACAAGTGAAAGTGAAGATGAAGATTTGGATTTTCATGATTTCAATTATGATTAGTTTCTAAAGTTCTTTGATTTTGACATTTCACTTAAGTGACAGTTTGAATTTTGACTAATTTTGCCACTTTATTTTGTTTTGTTACATTATTTGAGACTTTAATTCCTTCAATTTGCTTATGATTTGAATTTTAATGTTTGAAATCATTTATGTTTGAAATTTGTTTTTTATGTCACATTTTCATATTTTAAGTTTTATATTTGTGGAGTACAATTAAGTGTATCACTTAGGTACTATAATACCACTAACTTAATAATTTAATTAATTACTTTTAATTAAATAATTATGCATGTATAAGTGGGTAGAATTAAGTAAGAGGCTAAAATTAATGAATTAAGGGCACTTTTGAGGTAAAAAGTACAATCAGTGAAAATTAAGAGGTAAAAATAAGGGTAGATAAAAGTACCAAAAATATAAAAGTAAAGTAAAAAATATCTCTAGAAAAATATTCTAGACCATTTGGTTAAGTTTGGTGATGAAAGGAGGTGAATAGATAGATGAGCTTATACCCAGTTAAAATAACTTAACAAGTTGAAGTGGCAAAACACAACAACACAACCCTCATTCTTCTTCTTCTTCTTCGTTGGTTTGAGAGAGTGAAGAGAGAAACCATTGGAGAAAAATCAAGAAGCCCTAACTCCCTCATCTCCCAAGCAAATCCATCCATTCCAAAGGCACAGTTGCTTGAAATTTCATCCTCTACAAAACCAATAGCTTGGTTCTTGTTGGGGGTCATTGTATTGGGAGATATCTCACCCTTTTCATTTCGAAAATTTGATAGATTTGAGGTGTTGTGGGTGCTTTGGAGCTTGAAGAGTCATTCTCCAAGTATTCTAAGGTGATTTGGGGTGAGTTTTCACCATCCAACTCTTGTTTTCCTTGAATTTTCATGAATCTAGGTTTTGGATGAATAGTGACCACGAAATTCATCTATGTTGGGATGGATTTTGATGTGTTGGTATGTTGTTTTACGTGTGGTTATGAGCAAGGTGACCCTTGGGTAAAGGAAAAGCCATTGGAGAAGCCATTGGAGCAAAAACCTAGTTTTGGGTTTCAAGGGTAAGTTGAGTTAATGTTAAAATTATGAGTAATGTAGAATAGTTGAGATGTTTGTCTAGTCCTGGACTTAGTATTTATGTGTGGATTGAGTTGATGAACACATCTCTTGCCTTGACTATAGGTTGTCTTGGTGTTGATTGGAGATTGTGTGGTTTTGAGGAAAGGAAAGCTTTAAGGAAAGTGCAAGAGCAAGGTAAACCTTTGGACCTTGGGGTTGATCCCCTTGATTGTTCTACCATACTCCGTTGAGGAGGAATGGTTTATGAGGTGAGATATGTGATAATGATAGTAATTGTATATTCATGCATTGATAAATGTTATGATTGATTGTTTAAGAGTAATTGAGGAATGATGGATAGATGTAAAAATAATGAATAAGGTAATGGTTGAGGATTTTGATTGAGGTTATGATTGATAGAATTATGATGAGGATGATTGGTAGGAACTTCCCTTGGAAAGAGCCCTATGTGGATCTCCATGTGGAAAGAGCCTAAGAGAAACAGCCCTACGTGGATCTCTCTTGGAGGTTCCTAGATTGAGGTTAGGGACTTCCCTTGGAAACAGCCCTAGATGGATCTCCATGTGGTAAGAGCCTAAGAGAAATAGCCCTTTGTGGACCTCTCTTGGAAGTCCATGTAATGTTTATGGATAAGAATGTGTTGAGATGGTATTAATGTGTGTGCACCGAAAGTGAACCTTAGGGTGGAGTGATCTCCAAGGACCCCTGGTTTACTGTGATATATTCGTATATCTCACCCCGTGTTGTGGGGCATCATTTCAGGTACGGTAGAGGTGAGGATGATCGAGGCAAGAGGCATGAATAGATTGTACCTGATGTATGACATTTTGAGATTTCTTACATGTAGAAAACCTTATGTGTAGGATGTTTTAATGCATTAGTTGTATATGAATGCATATAGGACTTAAAAGTTGATCATTGATGATGTTTAGTCATTGTGCACCTATTTTGGGACTTTGATCACTTGTTATTTCTAAGTTTTGGGTATGTAATCATTTTGAAGAACAATGAAGTAATGGTATATTAGAATATGGATGTAATATGAATCATGTTTTTATCCTTTAGATTGTAAAAGGATTGTTCAAGGTAGATGATGTAATGTTGAATCATATTTTATCCATTGGGATTGTATAATGAATTATGAAAATGATGCAACTATTGAAGCATGATATGATGTAAGATTGTCGATCAGGTGTTATGGAGAGTGGGAAGTAATTCCCCAAAGGAAAATAGGTGAAAACAGGGGAAGGCATGTGTTGCCCAGTTGGAGAGCGTTAAAACGCTCAAATGGGCGTTAAAACGCGCTCACTCCGAAGGAAATAGGGTAAGTTCCCTATTGGAGAGCATTACAACGCGCTATAGGGCGTTACAACGCGCTATAGTGTCATTTCCTTCGTGTCCCGAGCGTTTTAACGCGCTATTGAGCGTTGAAACACGCAAAATAATGCAAAGAATACCTGTGGAGGGCGTTAAAGCGCGCTATAGGGCGTTACAATGCGCTATAGTGCTATTTCCTTCGGGTTCCGAGCGTTTTAACGCGCTGTTGAGCGTTTTAACGCGCTACCAGGATGAAAAATGGGTTTGGAGAGCGTTAAAACGCGCTACCCGAAATCAGATAAAACATGGTTTAGTAAAAACTGAATAACTTAAGCTACGGTGCTCCGATTTGAGCGCGGATTGAACCTACACGTAGCTATCGAAGAGATCTACAATATAGTAGGAGATGAAAACTATAAAAGAAATACATAATCACTAGAATAATAAAAGAAATGAAGATATTGAGTAATGAATTGAATAAAACGAGTTTTAAGCCTTGTTGGTCCAAAAGGACTACTTGATACGATGTGACAACAAAGTATGGTTTAATAATTTAAGAATATGATATTAAGCTTTGTTTTATTTATTCCGCAACTTCATTCGGTTATAGTCACGAGATTGGTTATTATAAATTCGGTTTTTCCAAAAGAAGTATAAGCAGATTTACAAAAGAAAATGTATCTGAGTTTTAATTGAACCAAGGTGATTGTAACTGCGTTTAATATCATAAAGCAATGTTAACATTTCCGGATGTACAACGGGGTGTTACAGGTACACTTTGCACAGTAGCGTTGTAGCACTCCCCGCTATAGCGCTATAGCAGTTTGGAGGGTCAGCTGCTACGCGTTGCTATCCAAGATTAATAAGTATGAACTCGTCCGAGTTTGCGAGTTTACTCGCGAGTTTGACAACCATGGTAGCAGTAGATAGAAACCAGTCACTTGATCTTGCAACGACAAAGCACGAGAAAGAAAAGATACGAAGCACAGTTCTAATGGCTCAAGCTCCGGTGACGCTGCAGCCGCCGGTGGTGGTTGTCGACCCACCACCACCACCATATCCGCCGGGCTTGGTTTTAACAAGTGGGAGGATGGTTCTTCGTGGTTCCATTATGAGTGGAGGTGTTGGCTAGGAGCACAAACAATTCCAACGGAGGAGCGAAACGGATCATAGGGTGGCTTACGAACATTGGGCCAAGTTGTTGAACCGATGAGTCAAGCCCAACTTAATTCCAAAACTGTCCCTACCCAAAACCAATGATTTATGTAATATATTTGGAGAATGGACTTGTGAGCCCAAAGAAGCATATCCGCCTCAAGGGACAGGTTCAATTGTTATGGAAGGCAAAAACGACACTTACGATGCCATGGACGAAGGGTACCAACCACCAAAGCTGTGGTACCTCCAAACCAATGTTTTTGAAGCTCAAGATAGCATGTCGTCAATGTCGTTGAAGGAGGCAAGGATACAAGTCGTCCTGGGAAAAATTTATGAGCTTTATTAAATGGATGTTGAAATTAGCCATAAGGAGCTAGATTGGAAAATAACATTTAGTGGTGTGGGCAAATGTCGGCAAGTTGATGAATTGGAAAGTGGGATTAATGATACTGTTCAAAACATAGTTGTTTGGGATATAAGGTGGGACGTGTAGAGCCATTGGAAATATATGAAGAAGCAAAAGCAAGAGAAGCTAACTATGTTGTTATAAGAAGATTAGTTCAGGTACTCACTCCATCAACTACTGTGGAAGGTAATATGGGCCCTAATGCCATTCATCTTCTCGTAATAAAATAGGGGAACAATGGCTTGGGTAATAGGTCAGTAGTGTATGGATTTGCTTTTGTTGATTGTGCTCATCTTAGGTTTTGGGTTGGTTATATTGAAGATGATGCATCCTGTTCTGTTTTGGGGGCTTTATTGATGCAAGTGTCCTCCAAGGAAATGGTTATAGCTTAGAAGGTGTTCGATAAAATGTCTCAAAGAAGTGGGAATGATTGGATTACAAGGGTTTTCAATTATGAACATAACAGGTTTGCCAATGCAACGATTCACAAGATGCGGATTAATTCTGCAATTTTCGTTTTTGCCTTATCTGCTTCAAGTAATTCTGCAATTGGAAGTTATTGTTAGAAATAATATTAGTTTTATTATTATTAGTTTATTATTCTAGAAGGTTATTTGGGCTTAGCCCATTAGGTCATTTAACCTCTTTAAATAGAGGACTCTTGTACAGTTTTATACACAATTGAATACAATACATTCATATATTCTAATTTGGTACCAGAGCTCTTTGTGCTGAAAATTTTCGCTTCCGCTAAAATCCTAAGCCCACTGCTTAGGCGTTCTCTCCTTCCTCTAACGCCGTGCATCCCTCCGGCTTGGTTCTACACTGTTCAAAAGGATTTTTCAAAAAAAAAAAACAAAAATTACTGTTCTTCGCGTCCGTACAGTCCGTACAATTTACACTGTTCATCGTTCGTACAAATTCATTGTTCTCCGTCCGTACAATTCTACTGTTCATCGTGTCCGTACAGTTTCACTGTTCATCGGGGAAGACGATTGGAGCGGGCATTGAGTCACGAGGTCTCTACTATCTGATTGCACCACCTTCTCCAGTAGCCTGTTCTCTCAGAGAGTCTCCTGAGCTACTTCACAGCCGTCTGGGTCATCCAAACCTCTCCAAGCTTCAGCATTTGGTTCCCTTTTTATCCAATCTTAAGTCTTTAAATTGTCATTCTTGTCAGCGAGGAAAGCACACTCGCTCCTCCTATGCTAATAGAGTCAATAAAAGAGCTGATGTTCCTTTTTCTATTGTTCATTCTGATATTTGGGGTCCGAGTCGAACAATGTTGTTTTGGGTTTTCAGTATTTTGTCACCTTTATTGATGATTTCTCTCGTTGCACTTGGGTTTATTTAATGAAAAATCGTTTTGAATTATTTTCAATTTATCAAAAAATTTGTGCTGAGATAAATACTCAATTTGGTGCTTCTATTCAAATTTTGCGCAGTGATAATGCAAAAGAATATGTGTCTCTTGAGTTTTCTAATTTTTTGGAGAAACGTAGGAGGTTACACCAGACCACTTGTCCACACACTCCACAACAAAATGGAGTGGCCGAACGTAAGAATCGACATCTGGTTAAACTGCTCGTACCCTACAAATTCATATGAATGTTCCACTTCGTTTTTGGGCAGATGATATAATCACCTCTTGCTTTCTCATCAATCGCATGCCCTTTTCTGTACTCAATAACGAAGTTCCACATTGTTTTATTTCCAGGAGCACCTTCCTATCCTCTACCTCCACATGTATTTGGATGTAACTGCTTTGTTCATGATCTTACTCCAAGAAAGGATAAATTAACATCCAAAGCCTTTAAGTGTATTTTCCTTGGGATATACTCGTTTTCAAAAGGGGTATCGTTGCTACTCTCCTGATCTCAAGCGTTATATTGTCTCGGCTGACGTCACTTTCCTCGTTGATCAAGTTCTTCCTGATCCTTTTCTTGATTTGTCTTTACCAGTTGCAGGAGACTCTATCCCGGAAGAGCAGCCCCTTGCCTCCATCCCTGAGGACCGTCCTTTTCTCACCTATCAGCGTCGTCAGCCTGCGCCTCCAGCGGATTTGACCCTTACTGACTCACCGCCTGCTGCTGTCGACTCTTCCCCTCCGGATCCTCCATCAGAGATTACTCCCATTGCCCTTCGCAAAGGTATTCAATCCACTCGTTACCCTCATCCACTTTATAGTTTCTTGAGTTATGATAGACTTTCTTCACCACATTTTATTTTTGTTTCTAGTATTTCGTCTATTTCTATTCCTAAAACCACAGGTGAAGCACTCTCTCATCCGGGTTGGCGTCAAGCAATGATTGATGAAATGCAAGCACTTCACTCCAATGGCACATGGGATCTTGTTCATGCTACTCCTGGAAAGTCAGTTGTCGGTTGTCGATGGGTATTCACTGTCAAAGTTGGTCCTGATGGCACTGTTGATCGCCTCAAAGCTCGTTTGGTGGCCAAGGGATACACTCAGATATTTGGTCTTGACTATGGGGATACTTTTTCTCCTGTTGCCAAGATGGCATCTGTTCGCCTATTTCTTGCACTTGCTGCCATTCTTCAATGGCCTCTTCTACAACATGATATCAAAAATGCATTCTTACATGGTGACTTGCAAGAGGAAGTTTATATGGAGCAACCACCAGGTTTTGTTGCTCAGGGGGAGAGTTCTGGCATGATATGCAAGCTTCGTAAATCTTTATATGGCCTGAAGCAGTCTCCTCAGGCCTCGTTTAGTCGCTTTAGTTCCGCTGTTCAATCCTTCGGTTTAACCCAAAGTAAAGCGGATCATTTTGTCTTCTATCGGCATTAGGGGTGGCAATTTGGGTTGACCCGCCCCGAACCACCCCGCCACCAACCTGCCAAAAACGGGGCGGGGCGGGTTGACCCGCCAAAAAATATGGGATGGAAAAATGAACCCACCCCGTTTTATGGTGGGTTGGCGGGTCAACCCCCCAACCTGCCAATTAAAAAAAATCAATTAAAATTCAAAAATAAATTATATTTTATGAATTTTTTTAATATTATTTTATTTTATTTCACACTTCTCTATATTTTTTTAGTCTCAATCTTAAATGTATACTAATATTTGTCAAACATTCTTTAGGAATTTATATTTAGATAACATTTGTCATAAATAAAATTGTTATTCTTTATTTTTTCTAGGAAGTACTAAAATAAAATAAAAAATTGGATATCACAAAAGTTTAAGGACTAATGAAATACTACCTAATTGTAAAAAAAAAAAAAAAAAATTATAACCCGACGGGTCAACCCGTCCCGCGGCGGGTTGAATCCGTTTTGCTCCACTTCTAGGCGGGGCGGGTTGAGGTGGGTTGGTGGGTTGAAAACCTCAACCCAACCCGCCCCGTTTTGGCGGGTTGACCCGCCGGGCTCAACCCATATTGCCACCCCTAATCGGCATAGCTCTTCTGGCCAGTGCATCTATCTCCTGGTCTATGTTGAACAACGGCCCATGAAACTCATTTGTGACGATCAAGCCGCATTGCACATATCCTATAACCCAGTTTTTCATTAGAGGACTAAACATATAGAAATTGATTGTCACTTTGTTAGAGAGAAGATTCAGTCAGGCGGGATCGAAACAGCATTTGTCAATTCCAGTGATCAACTTGCAGATGTTTTCACCAAGGCTCTTAGAGGTCCCCGAATAGATCATATATGTAACAAGCTGGGTGCTTATGATATATACGCACCAGCTTGAGGGGTAATGTTAGAAATAATATTAGTTTTATTATTATTAGTTTATTATTCTAGAAGGTTATTTGGGCTTAGCCCATTAGGTCATTTAACCTCTTTAAATAGAGGACTCTTGTACAGTTTTATACACAATTGAATACAATACATTCATACATTATAATTGTTATCATGCTTCAAGTATATGTTGGTCTTTACAATTCAAGCAATGGAATCCCGGTGGAAGGTTCTTGGAGCTTAACCTCACCATGAGGGCAAGGTGAGTGTTTTGGGGGGGAGTATTGATAGTACCCCTATCTGCTGACTCACCTATTGCAAAGAATATTCTAGAGAACAATTTTGTAAGTAGAGAGAGAATGATTGAGGAAGTTAGTCAGGATTAATTATATCAAGGAGGGAAACGTGTAAGAGAGGATGAGGGAATTGGGTTGGAAACTTGGGAGAGCCTCAGCACCTCTCGAATGTGTTGAAACTTTAGAGTATTTACTGTCACTGTATTGCATTATGTAATTTCCTTTCTTGTTCAAATATATAGAAAATCCATATCATTTATGGGCCAAAATATCTCTTGTTTGCTTTTGTTATTTGGTTATTTGATCCAGTTCCTATCATGGACTAATTATGCAAGGAAAATCCTCTAGAAAGAAAACATTTCCATCCACATGTCTTCCCAAAACGTATTACAATTACTGCCACTCAAGCTAAAAGAAACCAGGGGTCTAAAAGAAACAGGAAATAAATTTCCAAGGACAAGAGTTCGTGAGATTGCTGGATTGGCATCTCATCCATTCTCCTCAATACCATATTTGCTCTGAGTCTCTTGGTGCTTCAAATAATTAGTCTCCATATAAAGCACCTGGTGCGATTGAGCCTAATAATAAATAGAAAAGGTATATGAGAGGAGAAGTATAACACCTCGTAATTCTAAAACACAACTATTGTTAAGATATGGATTAAAGGGTAGGATTAGTGAGAATTCTGAATTCTGGGTCAAAATACGTAAAAAGGGTAAAATGATAAATTGTCAAACACGTAACCCCAGACAATGAAATATTAATAGAAGGTCTCAAATGGAAAAACTAACCCTGAAAATGGATTCAGAACAAAAAATTGAGTGGTTAAGCAAGTTTCAGGAAATTTGATGAATAGTGTTTTTACCGGGTAAAGATACAGCGGTACAGTTGCACCGAAAAGTGTGCCAAATGAAATTTGAAGTCTAAGCTTGGAAATAAGTCGGAAAAGGTACATAGGACTAAGATTTATGATTATTGATGAGAATTGAGTGAAATTAGGATTTTTGGGGAAGTATGCCCCACAGTGCATATAATAGCTTAAAACAGTGATTTCACCGAATGACCGAAAAACTCCGGATTCATCTACTCGAGGGCAATTAAAGGACTTTGGTGAATGTTAAAATTTGAAGTTTCTAGATAGTCTAGTAATTAATTGGAGTTTAGTGGTTTAAACAGGAGATTTGAACTAATTTAAATTGCGCGAGGTGGCGAGCGGGACCCATCCACTTAAGTGGACAAAGCCACATGTCCAAATCACTAGTCAAGCTCCACCTTCTCTCCTCCCTTCTCCACAAACCCGTGGCCATGGAAGCTTGGAGGGCAAAAATTGGCTTGCCTTGTTCTTGATGATTTAGCCACCAAAATCCAACTTCCACTACATCAAACTTTAAGTAAACATCCATCCAAACACAACCATACCACTCTTAAGCCTTGGAACTCTCTATTTTGAGAGAAAACTTGGACCCATTCCCACGAGAATTTGGAGGAAATTAGTGTTCTTGGAGTTGTTGCTCAAGCCATTGCTTGGGTATTACTTGGAGGAGTCTTAGGCCTTGATCCTTGGTAAGTTTCAACATTTTTCATTGGATAAATTGGTGTATTGAATTGATGTGGTTGAGGACCTCAAATTGAATTTGTGTATTAGATAAATATGTCATAGAATGATGTTTTATGATGATTAAGCTCATAAAAATTATTGAAAAAAAATATTATAACTTAGGCAAATTTTGTGATGGATGAGCATGACTTTGTGAATTGAGATTGTTGTGTGATTGGATAATTGAGTTGTGGAGTAGTTGTAGTGGTTAATTATAGGTTGTATGGTGTGTTTGAAGTGTGTAGTTGAATTGAAAACATTTTGGTATGCACCTATGTACATTTCGGCCAAATGGAGTATAATGGGAAAAGATGATATAAAATTCATATAATTGGTGTTGTGAGGATTTGAACTAAGTTTAAATAGGTTGTGTAATTGTATAATGCATGTGAATTGGAAACAAAAGCATTGGATGTGCCTATGTGCAATTTTCGGCCATAAAGAGAAAGTTTAGGAAAAATGGTATTGAGTTGTAATTGAATGATGTTTTGGACTTGAATTGGTTTAAGAAGCCATAGGAACGTTGAAATAAAATTAACAACATGTTTAGGTATTTTAGGCCTTATGGCTAAAATGGTGCTTGTGTGGGAAGGGAATTCATTACTTTGTAATTCAATTTGATTTACAATTGAATTGATGATCCTATGTGTGATCGTTGTAGGTTGCCTCCCACGGACGTGATCCTTGAGGATTGAGCTTGGTGGATTGCCTTTGGTCCTTGACCAAAAGAATTGTGCTAAGTATTTATGTCAAATTGCATGAATGCTTGAATGACCAAGTGAATGGTCTTTATGTGATGCTAATGTATATGGGAATGACCTTGTGTAGGCATTTCTGAGTGGACGAAGCTACGGTAAAACTTGCATTGAAGCTACCTAGCTTGGGAGCTTCAATAAGGTAATCCCTTGGTACTGAGGTTAATCCCCGTGTGTGCTCCACCATGCCCATCGGGGTAGTAGTTGGAGGTGTATGTCAATGATGTGATTATAACATGCTCATGCATATGTATATGTATATTTGGTACATAGGATGTACCGTATCTCTGGCCAGTAGATAGATTGCCTTATGGAGTTACGGATCCATTGGATAGGTATTCGTGAGGGAGTTCCAGTTGGCCTAGGGCCATAGAGCTGTTAACCGTTGAGGAGCACTCTAGGAATGTCTCGGGTGTATTGGAAGGAGGGTTCCTTGAATGATGTTCTGGGAACACATTCTTGGATGAGAACCCGTAGGCTATATACCGAGGCCAATAGGCCGGATGTTGCGTGGTTTTGGCTATGAACATTCCAGCTTCATCGTATGTTTTCTCCCTATGCATCCCTACTTCTCTAAATCCTTTGCTATATCCCTTTCTGGTTGTTATGATTCATTATTGCACATTTACATCAAAGTGAGCCATTGGGCGGAGTAATCTCCAGAACTTCTGGGTTACTGAGATATATTCATATATCTCACCCCGCGTTTGGAGCATTATTTCAGGTGGTTGTAGTGGGGCAGAAGCCATGGGCAAGAGGCCCACAGGATGAGTTTATGCAGTTAGAGGATGAACATTGTATATTGCATTAAGGATAATTATGGACCTTGTGTAATATTTGAAAACATGTATGCGATCAAATGGCAATAGGCCTATTCTAGGTTATGATTTATATGCAAATGGTTAAGAAGGCATGCAATTGGATAATGTGATTGAAATGTTTTAAGTTTTGACAAAGTAAGGAATTGAATGTAAATGGATGAAAATAATGCAAATTGTTATGGGTTGTAAGAGCACCAAGGAATTGTTAGTCCTTGAGTGCCACCTTTGTCTATTAGGTACCTTTGAGGCTTAAAAATACACTTTTGATAAAGTGGAATAGGTTGAATAAAAAAAAAAAATGCCGTCAAAATTTATACTAAAATGACAGTTTTTAGGCTGACTTTGGGAAAACATATCTCCCTCCACAGAGGTCCAATAGGGACGTGCCATACATCATTTTGAAGCTTGAGATGTCAGCTATGTTGTGTCAAAATTTGGTAGCAATTGAACCTGTGTATCGACCTGTAAACGCATTTGAATGGAGACTGCCCAAATGGCCCTGCACATGGGGGCTGTCAGGTTACAGTTTTGCAAAAATTATTTCTCCCTCAATTCTTACTCAAATTAGGCTCATGATATGTCAAATTAAAGTTTAAAGTGTCTAGTTAACTGTCTAAAAATTTGAGAGCAATTGGTTGAGTAGTTTATTCAGAATCGCATAAATGGTGAGGTATGTTTGGTGCCCTGTTTGGGGTTGGCTGGCAACTTTGCTTATCCAACTTCAAACAGTGATAACCGGAGCAAATAAGAACTTTATGAGGCGCGTGATACCTTGTTGGAAAGGTAATTAAGTCTAGAATAACATATTAAAAGATGAGGATTCGTAACATCGATATTGCGCACAGTGTCCAAAAGACTTGAGCATATTCAGTTATAGAAAAATCGTAAAAGTGAGATTTATGCTAAGTTGGTTTATGAGAATCTCTTAGTAGCTTAAAATAAGTAAGGTATGATAGTTAAACATTTATTTTTATTTATTCCGCGTTTAGATTTCAGTTATGATCACAGCTTATGTCATTACGTTTTATTATTGTTTTTCAAACGCTTACGCAATGAAAAGAAAAAAGTTTACTCGCATTTTTAAATGAATTGCTGTGATTGTAATTGCGTTTAATATCATAATCAATGTTAACAATACCGATTACAAGAAGCAGAGGACTACAGCCCCACTTACAATTCCTAAGTCAGCATCAAATTGTTAGAGAGAAATCAAGTCGTTAGAGTCACGCGGATGGCGTCACGGGAGGTTGGTTACTAATATACTTGTGAATAGCCCTGCTTTAGCGCGCTATAACAGAGTTGCGTTGCGGTGCAGAGGCTGACCGCCACAGACCGCGCCGCTACGGTCAGCGAGGTGTAGCGGATGTAGCGGCCGCTATCGTGGCTGAATCGCGGCGCTATTGCTGCGCCGCTACAGTAGTTTCTGCAAAAGTGTTCTCGTCGTAGAAGGAAGAGATTTACAACCTAGCTACAAGTGCAAGTGCAGATGAAGATTTGGATGTTCATGATTTCAATTATGATTAGTTCCGTAAGTTCTTTGATTTTAAGATTTCACTTAAGTGGCAGTTTAAATTTTGACAATTTATTTTGTTATGTTACATTATTTGAGACTTTAATTCCTTCAATTTGCTTATAATTTGAATTTTAATGTTTGAGTTTGAGATCCTTCAAATTTGTTTTTTATGTCATTTTCATATTTTAAGTTTTATATTTGTAGAGTACAATTTAGTGTATCACTTAGGTACACTTTGCATAGTAGCGTTGTAGCACTACCCGCTATAGCGCTATAGCAGTTTGGAGAGTCAGCCGCTATCCGAGATTAATAAGTATGACTAATAGCAAGTGGAGGATCATTTTGGGAATCATCTTTGGACTTGGGACTTTTGGGCACCTCTTAGGTTATTTGAGAGAGACTAGAGCCTTTCCAATTGCTTTAGAGCTATCATTGTTATTTTCTCTTTTTTATTACTGTTAATTGTCTCTTCCATTATTGTCACTGTAATTTCCCATAGCAATATATTGTCTTTGTTATTGTAACTGTCTTACTAAACATTGTACTGGTTGTTCCACATCAATATATTGTTCTTGAGTTGTTTCTGTATTGGAATTGTTGGTCTATATCAATTGGTATCAGAGCTCTCTGATCTGGGGAGCTTTGAAAAAAAAAATAATAATATGGAAAAGCAATTTCGCAAAATCAGAATTCCTATATTTTCTGGTGAAGATGCATGAGGATGGTCAATCCAAGCTAGCAGTATTTTGAGGCATATGGAATTTCAGACAATGAAAAGCAAAAGGAAGCTGTGAAGCGATTCACCGGTCATGCTCGCATCTGGTACCGATTCTGGATCTGGCATAATCAAAAACCTATCTGGTGGACATTTTTAAAAGCTTTTTTCAAGGAATTTCAACCTAAGGTTTGCTTGGAGGATGAGGAGGCCGGAGCAGAGCTTGTGAATTTAGAGTCAGAAACAGAATGGTTGAAAGAGAAGAAAGTCAAGATGGATGAAAAGGATTTGGTCTTTAGTTGTAGCAAACGAGGCAACAGAGATCACGATCTAAGAAGTTGCAAGGCAGTTAGCCAAATTCAGGAGGAGAAAGAAAAAAGGACAGATTCAAAAGTGGAAGGCTCATTGTGGCAGAAAGCAAAGGATAAAAGCAATGGAACCTTTGGACGAGAAGAACTATCAATACCACCATTGGAACTGCCAGCCGCAATGGAGAAAGCAGCAGCATCTGAGTTCGAAGAAGAAATGGAACAAAATCAACCATCAAAGAGAGCTACGCAGATGATGGCGCCGCTACACCCACCAGTAACAAAGGCAAACCCACCTTCGCTGCTAGATTTAGATTTGGGAAGAGGTGCATTGCGACCAGGCGTCGAAATAAGAATGACGGCTGGACATGAAGGTGAAATGCAACGATGGCCTGCAAAAGAGAAAGAGGAGAAAACTAGGTCAAAGTTGGAGTTGGATCAACTACTAGATCCGGCCCAAATGGCAATGCTAAAGTTTACAGACCAGCCCAATAATGATGTTGAACCTGTCTCTTTTTTATTAAAAGACTAGGCTTGTGATCCCATAAATCATTCTGAATTAAGTGAGCCCACTAGGCAGTGTTGTAAAAACGTAGTGTCGAAACGTAAAAACGGATTGTGTCTACGTTTTTATGACCAAAATCGAGTCAAAATGGTAGTTGAAACGGGTTTTGAGTCGAAACGGTTCAAACGTAGTGTCAAAACGTAATATGAATTTTTTTTTGCATAGTTCAAATATATATATATATATATATATATATATATATATATATATATATATATATATATATACATATAACACGTAATAATAAAAAAAATTATATATACTTTTAGTCATTAATTAGCTTAAATTTAATAACTTATATAATTAATACATTAAAATTATTCTATATAAATTAAAACAAAGATTAAAATTGACATTCTTATAAAATAAACATGTTTGTGGGTTTTGGTATTATATATGTTGGATATATATTTTATTTTTAATACGTTAGTAAACTCTTACTGTAACATCCCACATAATTGGGGAAAATACATAAAATATTATATGGCATAAGAATGCATGTGAGAGATTCCGAATTACATGTAATCTTCGCTTGGCTTTCGAATTATATGGTTATTAGCATGGAATTAAGATTGAGCTAGGAAATTTACTTGAATTATAATAATAGGTGGGAATTTATTTTAGGCATGTGAAGCCTTAGAAAAGATGTACGAATTAATTATAGCAAATTGTAGAAAGAATTAAATATAATTACAAGACTTGGGAATTTATATTTTATGGGTAAGTACCTAAGTTAGTACCACCCTTGGGCTTGTACATTTTTGATCTCTAATTTATGTTGGGCCGAAGCCTCAAGGGCCTTAGGGAGTGACTTAAATCAGCCCAAAGCCTCTTCTTCTATATTAACTAATTTGTAACTAGCTTAAGAGGATCATGATAATTTACAAAAAAAAAAAAAAAAAAAAGGATCATGATCCATTACCCATTGGCCAAAATGTGCCACATGGCAAAGACCTCATCCACTCCTGTACCCTCTCATCATGTGCGCATAGGGTGTAGAAAAATGAGCAGAAAATTCTGATTTCCAAACACTAGAAGACAATCTCAACTCAGCCATTGTATGTCCATTAGGTGGCAAAATAAATCTCTTCATGCCAATGCATGTGCGCCACCTAGCTCCCTTTTGTTTGCATGAATGACAAATGGAAAACCTTATCCTTGCTTCTTTTCAATTCAGCGCCTAGAAGAGATAAAAGGCTGACCTTGCTTGTTGCCTTATACAAAACCATTCAACCTTATCTTTTAGCCACTTGTGCGCATAGGTGAGTGTAAAATTTTGACCCATTGTTGGCTTTTGAGGACTTACAAGTCAGCCCTTGCCTCCCCATGCAACCAATTAGGTGAAAGCAAACTTATTGCATGTGGTCCCATTGGCCTAGCATCTTTACATGACAAACCTCTCTCCATTGGGCCTAGTCTTGCGCATAGAAGGACTAAAGAGGATTCTGATTTCTTGTTGTAATGTACAAACTAAAGTAACTTTGGTCAGCCATGCAACCACTAAGGTCTAAAGGATTCTGCACTTGTGGCAAGCTTTGTCCTTGTCAAGACGTCTCATTCTTTTCCCTCTTTTTTTTAGGCGCTGGTTTGAAGGAGAGATACACTAGAAAATGTTACAACCCTTCTTCCCTAATCTTCCTAGCCGCGAGTGGTAAGTGTAGCAAAAGAAAAGAGAAACCTTCATCCTCATTCTTCCAACCTCCCTAAGCGCACATGACCTTGAGAGGAGACCAAGGAAAGACCACCAAAGAAATTGTATAACACTTTCATCTTCTCCTCCTTGAAACCGTGACCTTGGTGAGCCATCACCATTGAAGAACTCCTTCCTTTTGCTTCTTGTCCAGCCGAGACCCTTGATACTAAAAGGTAGAGAGAGCTTTCATCTTAGTTGTTTTCCTTTACCTCGTTAGCGATTAAAACGTTCCCTTGTACGTAGGATTGACTTCAAGAAACTTCCTTCCTCCCTTGGTGCGCACAGCCATCGTTTGAAGAGCTGAGTTGCTGCTCCTTTGTTCAAATCGGTTCTTCTTGTGTGCTACAAAGAGGTAGGCACAAAGCCTCTCTTCTTTTTCCTCTGCTCCAAACCGTGATGCATGCCTAGGAAATGACTCTGGTATTTTTATTTTTGGCTCTTTTAGATTCTGCCAGTTTCTATCCTTAGACTTTAGAATGAAAACATAAAGAAAATGAACCTTGAAATGCTCTTCTAACAAAATTAGGGGCTGAGATAGTGTATCTAAAATTGTTAAGATGTTAAATAAAGAGGACGGTATGTTTTGACCCCTAGTAGCGCTACCTTAAAGGGAGTATATGAGCTTTTAAATAAATTATCCTTGATGTTGGTTTATATGAAATCGGTTCTGACTTGGTAACTTTTGTTATGAGCTAAGTCCTATTGTAATTTAAATATTCAGCATGTTGTCAAGCCCTATTCTTGCACCCTTAGTCTTGTTGAGTTAAATTTTGAATAAATGTCATGAGCTCCTTATTTATTAAAACCCATTCTGTTTTGGTAAATTTGGTTATGAACTAGGTCCTTCTTAAATTAAAATACAGCATGAGGTTAGACGTTTCTTTCCCTCACCCATGGCCTTGTTAAGCTAAAAATTTAATTAAGTGTCTTGAGTCATTTGTATGGTGAAACTGGTTCTGTTTGGGTGTGGTTAGTCACTATTAAACGTTGGAATATTATTATTGAAGTCAGAAAACTTCAAGGAAAAGACCATTGATGGCCGAATGGGGTACATGAGCTTTTAAGTTAGGAAATTATTGGTAATTTATAGGAATGGTTTGAACGTATCCTGATTTTGTTGCACTATATGTTAGGTGCGCAACACCCTTGAAACTTTGGATTATACGCTGCTGTCTGGTAAAATATTTGGAACGTATGAGGTAAGTGTCTGGCGGTATTACCTCTTGTGACTGCTAGCTGGTGCATGAGTTGTGAACGTTGCTCTCATGATCGGTTTCTTGTAAATATTACTTGGATTCTGCTCTTGAACTTGATATGCCATTTATCTTGTGAATTAATTATTCTTCGGCATCTTGATATTGAATCCATAAGTATATACATAAACTTAATTATTATCTAGTCATGCATACACATTCACGATTTTTACTGTATGTTCGTATGTGAACCATGACATAGCATACATGCATAAGTTTCATGTTTCTGTCTGAAAATAATTGTGAAAAGTATGCATACGCTTGAGCACGCATCATATAGGCATCCCTTCAATACCAGGGTATAGGACACTTGGCTTCAGTCCGCATAGGCCGCAGTTGGAATCCTTCTTGTTAGGAGCCAAATTGGAATATCCACTGTGCTTGTTATGTACGTGCACTATGGTGCTATGAACGTACTCTAGGTGTTATATGCGCAACCTCTAGGCGTTATATACGCAATGATATTATTATTCTTGGACGGATTTAACTTGATGATGCGACTGTTTTGTAATTTTGTATTTAGTTAGTACTGTTGCATTACTGGTTTTGTTGCCACACTACTGGAATTTTTCTCACCCCTTTGGGGCTGCTATTTTTACAAAATGGCAGGAGGACGGAAGAGCATATGAAGTCATGATTATATGGATATCTACTATTATGTGCTGCTATTTGGACTTTTGTTGTTGCTGTTTATTTGATGGATAACTGTATTAATTTGAGAAGTTTGGATTACCGTTGGATTATGATTTTACTACTGTTTTAAGACTTTTATGATCAGCAAATATTTTGGAGATAAATTCTAGAAACGTTTTGCGAAAATAATTTCTGACGTTTTATTTAAGTGCGGATTTGTAAACCGTTTTGCGAGCACTTTGCGAGTTATGTTACGAGAGGGCAAACGAGCTCCGATTTACTATTGTTTTATATGCACGCGAAGCCCCAGACGTGCTCTTTCTATATTATATGGAATATTTTTTTGAATCGTCGAAACTGATTTTATACGAATTTTTAAAGACAGCAACGTCGGCCAGGAAATTAATATTTTCAGCAAGTTAAGAAATTTTGAAAGCATACTCTGATTTTTGTAAGGAATCCGATTTCAATTACAAGTTTTAATTAGCAACATCAAAATGATTTTTCAGTACTTAATTATGACAAAAGAACTCTAATTCCGCTTAGCAAACAACTCTCTTGGAGGCCTACGAGGGAGGGATCATATTGGGGTATCAGAGCACAGTTCTAGGATTGGAATTGGGTTTGATTTTCTCCATTGTTTCCATCAATTCTGATCACACATTTGGTAACCCTAATCCCTAGTATTTGTGTTTTTAATTTTGAATTGTGCAATTCTGTTTTAGCCTTTGTTGCCGGTTCCTAATTTGTTCCTTTGATATTCTGTTTGTTTCAATTTCTTGTTGTGTTCATAATTTCTGCACTTGTGTTCTTAAGGTTCGTCCTATGTTCATCATTGTTCTTGATTTTTAATCCTTTCAATCCTTGTTCCTTGAGTAGTATGCTGTTAGTGTGTTAAATAATAGCTTGTTTTGTGGAGAATTCGATCAAATTCAGTTTAGCATTACTGCAATCTGAATTTTTCATTCCAAAATTACAAATTCCATTTTATTGAAGCGTCAGGTTTTATAAAAAAAAAAAAAAAAGGTTGAAAAAAAAAAATATATATATATATATATATATATATATATGCTATACAGCTACTTGTTATTTAAGCTTAGTTACACACTACTACTCTGAAATCAGGTCCAAAGTGTCTTCCTTGAATAATTCCTTCAATTTGGTTTGGTTTTCTTTGTCTTGCCTTCTTTGACATATTTCCAATTTGTATTGTGTCATTACGAATTCTTGAGTTTGGGATTGTACTCTTGAGTGTTCTTGGAGATTCTGTTAAGAACTTAAAGAGAGTTATTGAGAGGAAAAAGGCAAGAGAGCACACTACACAAAAGCCTAATAGAGAGCAACAAACACGAGTGATACTTTTTAAGAGTGTAAACACGTGAGCAAGTGGTGAGGTCCAATTTCTTTTTTACTCTTGTTCTTTTGCTTAAAATATGGCAGGTGCAGGTGAAGGTACTCCTCCTCCTACGGGAGATAACAGATTGCTAATTGACGCCATTACAACTCAGATGGAAAGGATGATGAGGGAACATACAGAGGAGTTATATAAGAGGATTGAAAGAATAGAAAATCAGGAGAATCATGATGATGATAGACATAGAGGGAGGGATGAAAGAATGAGAAGAAGAGATAATGAGAATGTTGTTAGAGAGGACAGAATTGAAGGGGTGAAGCTTAATATACCATCTTTTAAAGGAAAAAGTGATCCGGAGGCCTATTTGGAGTGGGAAATGAAGATTGAGCATTTATTTTCATGTCACAACTATACTGAAGAAAAGAAAATGAAGGTGGCAGCCATGGAGTTTAGTGATTATGCTCTCATTTGGTGGGACCAATTGCAAAAGGAGAGGGTAAGATATGAAGAACCATTGGTGGATAGTTGGGTGGAGATGAAAAGGCTAATGAGAAGAAGATTTGTTCCTTCCCATTATCATAGAGACCTTCACAATAAACTTCAAAGGCTTACACAAGGTAACAAGAGTGTAGATGAGTATTATAAAGAGATGGAGGTTTCCTTGATTAGAGCAAATGTTAGTGAAGACCGGGAGGCTACTATGGCACGTTTCTTGCATGGACTGAATAGTGACATAAGGGATGTTGTGGAGATGCAAAATTATGTGGAGTTGGAGGATTTAGTGCATCAAGCTAGTAAGGTAGAACAACAACTCAAGAGAAAGGGTGTCATGAGGAAAAACTCTTCTAATTTTAATTCTTCAAGTTGGAAGGACAGAAATAAGAAGGAGGGAGGTATTTCATCAAGCAACCCCACTGCTGCACCTCAAAGAACTCAAATTAAGTCCAATGAGACCCCTAAGAAGACAAGGAGTAGTGAAATAAAATGTTTCAAGTGTTTGGGAAGAGGTCACATAGCTTCAGAATGTCCAACTAAGAAGACTATGTTACTTAAAGAGGATGGAGAGATTACTAGTGAGTCTTCTTCAGATTCTGCCTCACATGATGATGAAGATGAGTATGACGAGGAAATTATACCGGAAGGAGATTTGTTTATGGTAAGAAGGATGTTGGGTAGCCAAGTAAAAGACACGGATGATAGTCAAAGAGAGAACATTTTTCATACTAGATGCCTTATCCAAGGAAAGGTATGTTCTTAATTATTGATGGAGGGAGTTGTACCAATGTTGCAAGTGCTAGAATGGTGTATAAATTGGGCATGGAAACCAAACCTCACCCGCTGCCATATAAGCTTCAATGGCTTAGTGAGGATGGTGAAGTGACCGTAAGCAAACAAGTGGAGGTGAACTTCTCCATAGGAAAGTATGATGATACAGTTTTATGTGATGTGGTACCAATGGAGGCTTGTCATTTGCTTCTTGGGAGACCTTGGCAATATGATAAGAAAGTTATGCATGATGGTTACACCAACAAATTCTCTTTTGTGCATGAAGAATGCAAGACTATTCTTGCACCTTTGACTCCAAGAGAAGT